>NW_025423848.1:3000000-3168015 GCF_020740605.2 Lemur catta | reverse complement strand
CATCAGTTCAAGGATAGTGTTAGGGTTAGCGTTAGGGTTAGCATCTGCCCTAGGATATTGTTAGGGTTAGGGTTAGGGTTAGCATCAGCCCAAGGATATTGTTAGGGTTAGGGTTAACATCAGCCCTAGGATAGTGTTAGGGTTAGGGTTAGGGTTAGCATCAGGCCCAGGATAGTGTTAGGTTTGGGTTAGCATCAGCCCAAGGATAGTGTTAGGGTTAGGGTTAGGGTTAGCATCGCCCTAGGATATTGTTAGGGTTAGGGTTAGGGTTAGCATCAGCCCAAGGATAGTGTTAGGGTTAGGGTTAGCATCAGCCCTAGGATAGTGTTAGGGTTAGGGTTAGGGTTAGCTTCAGGCCCAGGATAGTGTTAGGGTTAGGGTTAGCATCAGTCCAAGGATAGTGTTAGGGTTAGGGTTAGGGTTAGCATCAGCACGAGGATAGTGTTAGGGTTAGGGTTAGCATCAACCCTAGGATACTGTTTGGGTTAGGGTTAGGGTTAGCATCAGCCCTAGGATAGTGTTAGGGTTAGCGTTAGGGTTAGCATCAGCCCTAGGATAGTATTAGGGTTAGGGTTAGGGTTAGCATCAGCTCTAGGATAGTGTTAGGGTTAGGGTTAGGGTTAGCATCAGCCCTAGGATAGTGTTAGGGTTAGGGTTAGGGTTAGCATCAGGCCTAGGATAGTGTTAGGGTTAGGGTTAGCATCAGCCCTAGGATAGTGTAAGGGTTAGGGTTAGGGTTTGCATCAGCCCTAGGATAGTGTTAGGCTTAGGGTTAACATCAGCCCTAGGATGGTGTTAGGGTTAGTGTTAGGGTTATCATCAGGCCTAGGATAGTGTTAGGGTTAGGGTTAGTATCAGCCCTAGGATAGTGTTAGGGTTAGGGTTAGGTTAGCATCAGCCCTAGTATAGTGTTAGCGTTAGGGTTCGCATCAGCCCTACGATAGTGTTAGGGTTAGGCTTAGGGTTTAGCATCAGGCCTAGGATAGTGTTAGGGTTAGGGTTAGCATCAGCCCTAGGATAGTCTTAGGGTTAGGGTTAGGGTTAGCATCAGCCGTAGGATAGTGTTAGGGTTAGGGTTAGCCTCAGCCCTAAGATAGTGTTAGAGTTAGGGTTAGGGTTAGCATCAGCCGTAGGATAGTGTTAGGGTTAGGGTTAGGGTTAGCATCAGCCCTAGGATAGTGTTAGTGTTAGGGTTAGCATCAGCCCTAGGATAATGTTAGGGTTAGGGTTAGGGTTAGCATCCGCCCTAGCATAGTGTTAGGGTTAGGGTTAGGGTTAGCATCAGCACTAGGATAGTGTTAGGGTTAGGGTTAGGGTTAGCATCAGCCCTAGGATAGTGTTAGGGTTAGGGTTAGCATCAGCCCTAGGATAGTGTTAGGGTTCGGGTTAGGGTTAGCATCAGCCCTAGGATAGTGTTAGGGTTAGGGTTAGCATCAGCCCTAGGATAGTGTTAGGGTTAGGGTTAGGGTTAGCATCACCCGTAGGATTGTGTTAGGGTTAGGGTTAGCCTCTGCCCTAAGATAGTGTTAGAGTTAGGGTTAGGGTTAGCATCAGCCCTAGGATAATGTTAGGGTTAGGGTTAGGGTTAGCATCAGCCCTAGGATAGTGTTAGTGTTAGGGTTAGCATCAGCCCTAGGATAGTGTTAGGGTTAGTGTTAGGGTTAGCATCCGCCCTAGGATAGTGTTAGGGTTAGGGTTAGGGTTAGCATCAGCCCTAGGATAGTGTTAGGGTTAGGGTTAACATGAACCCTAGGATAGTGTTAGGGTTAGGGTTAGGGTTATCATCAGGCCTAGGATAGTGTTAGGGTTAGGGTTAGGGTTAGCATCAGTTCAAGGATAGTGTTAGGGTTAGCGTTAGGGTTAGCATCTGCCCTAGGATATTGTTAGGGTTAGGGTTAGGGTTAGCATCAGCCCAAGGATAGTGTTAGGGTTAGGGTTAGCATCAGCCCTAGGATAGTGTTAGGGTTAGGGTTAGGGTTAGCATCAGGCCCAGGATAGTGTTAGGGTTAGGGTTAGCATCAGCCCAAGGATAGTGTTAGGGTTAGGTTTAGGGTTAGCATCTGCCCTAGGATATTGTTAGGGTTAGGGTTAGGGTTAGCATCAGCCCAAGGATAGTGTTAGGTTTAGGGTTAGCATCAGCCCTAGGATAGTGTTAGGGTTAGGGTTAGGGTTAGCATCAGGCCCAGGATAGTCTTAGGGTTAGGGTTAGCATCAGTCCAAGGATAGTGTTAGGGTTAGGGTTAGGGTTAGCATCAGCCCGAGGATAGTGTTAGGGTTAGGGTTAGCATCAACCCTAGGATACTGTTTGGGTTAGGGTTAGGGTTAGCATCAGCCCTAGGATAGTGTTAGGGTTAGGGTTAGCCTCAGCCCTAGGAGAGTGTTAGGGTTAGGGATAGGGTTAGCATCAGGCCTAGGATAGTGTTAGGGTTAGGGTTAGGGTTAGCATCAGCCCTAGGATAGTGTCAGGGTTAGTGTTAGGGTTATCATCAGGCCTAGGATAGTGTTATGGTTAGGGTTAGCATCAGCTCTAGGATAGTGTTAGGGTTAGGGTTAGGGTTAGCATCAGCCCTAGGATAGTGTTAAGGTTAGGGTTATGGTTATCATCAGGCCTAGTATAGTGTGAGGTCTAGGGTTAGTATCAGACTTAGGACAGTGTTAGGGTTAGGGTTAGGGTTAGCATCAGCCCTAGGATAGTGTTAGGGTTAGGATTAGCATCAGCCCTAGGATAGTGTTAGGGTTAGGGTTAGGGTTATCATCAGGCCTAGGATATTGTTAGGGTTAGGGTTAGCATCAGCCCTAAGATAGTGTTAGGGTTAGGGTTAGGGTTAGCATCAGCCCTAGGATACTGTTAGGGTTAGGGTTAGCATCAGCCCTAGGATAGTGTTAGGGTTAGGGTTAGGGTTAGCATCAGGCCTAGGATAGTGTTAGGGTTAGGGTTAGCATCAGCCCTAGGATAGTCTTAGGGTTAGGGTTAGGGTTAGCATCAACCGTAGGATAGTGTTAGGGTTAGGGTTAGCCTCAGCCCTAAGATAGTGTTAGAATTAGGGTTAGGGTTAGCATCAGCCCTAGGATAGTGTTAGGGTTAGGGTTAGGGTTAGCATCAGCCCTAGGATAGTGTTAGTGTTAGGGTTAGCATCAGCCCTAGGATAATGTTAGGGTTAGGGTTAGGGTTAGCATCCGCCCTAGGATAGTGTTACGGTTAGGGTTAGGGTTAGCATCAGCCCTAGGATAGTGTTAGGGTTAGGGTTAGGGTTAGCATCAGCCCTAGGATAGTGTTAGGGTTAGGGTTAGCATCAGCCCTAGGATAGTGTTAGGGTTAGGGTTAGGGTTAGCATCAGCCATAGGATAGTGTTAGGGTTAGGGTTAGCATCAGCCCTAGGATAGTGTTAGGGTTAGGGTTAGGGTTAGCATCACCCGTAGGATTGTGTTAGGGTTAGGGTTAGCCTCAGCCCTAAGATAGTGTTAGAGTTAGGGTTAGGGTTAGCATCAGCCCTAGGATAATGTTAGGGTTAGGGTTAGGGTTAGCATCAGCCCTAGGATAGTGTTAGTGTTAGGGTTAGCATCAGCCCTAGGATAGTGTTAGGATTAGGGTTAGGGTTAGCATCCGCCCTAGGATAGTGTTAGGGTTAGGGTTAGGGTTAGCATCAGCCCTAGGATAGTGTTAGGTTTAGGGTTAACATGAACCCTAGGATAGTGTTAGGGTTAGGGTTAGGGTTATCATCAGGCCTAGGATAGTGTTAGGGTTAGGGTTAGGGTTAGCATCAGTTCAAGGATAGTGTTAGGGTTAGCGTTAGGGTTAGCATCTGCCCTAGGATATTGTTAGGGTTAGGGTTAGCATCAGCCCTAGGATAGTGTTAGGGTTAGGGTTAGGGTTAGCATCAGGCCCAGGATAGTGTTAGGGTTTGGGTTAGCATCAGCCCAAGGATAGTGTTAGGGTTAGGGTTAGGGTTAGCATCTGCCCTAGGATATTGTTAGGGTTAGGGTTAGGGTTAGCATCAGCCCAAGGATAGTGTTAGGGTTAGGGTTAGCATCAGCCCTAGGATAGTGTTAGGGTTAGGGTTAGGGTTAGCATCAGGCCCAGGATAGTGTTAGGGTTAGGGTTAGCATCAGCCCTAGGATATTGTTAGGGTTAGGGTTAGGGTTATCATCAGGCCTAGTATAGTGTGAGGTCTAGGGTTAGCATCAGACTTAGGATAGTGTTAGGGTGTGGGTTAGGGTTAGCATCAGCCCTAGGATAGTGTTAGGGTTAGGGTTAGCATCAGCCCTAGGATAGTGTTAGGGTTAGGGTTAGGGTTATCATCAGGCCTAGGATAGTGTTAGGGTTAGGGTTAGCATCAGCCCTAGGATAGTGTTAGTGTTAGGGTTAGGGTTAGCATCAGCCCTAGGATAGTGTTATGGTTATGGTTAGCATCAGCCCTAGGATAGTGTTAGGGTTAGGGTTAGGGTTAGCATCAGGCCTAGGATAGTGTTAGGGTTAGGGTTAGAATCAGCCCTAGGATAGTGTTAGGGTTAGGGTTAGGGTTAGCATCAGCCGTAGGATAGTGTTAGGGTTAGGGTTAGCCTCAGCCCTACGATAGTGTAGAGTTAGGGTGAGGGTTAGCATCAACCCTAGGATAGTGTTAGGGTTAGGGTTAGGGTTAGCATCAGCCGTAGGATAGTGTTAGGGTTAGGGTTAGCCTCAGCCCTAAGATAGTGTTAGAGTTAGGGTTAGGGTTAGCATCAGCCCTAGGATAGTGTTAGGGTTAGGGTTAGGGTTAGCATCAGCCCTTGAAGAGTGTTAGGGTTAGGGTTAGGGTTAGCATCAGCCCTAGGATAGTGTTAGTGTTAGGGTTAGCATCAGCCCTAGGATAGTGTTAGGGTTAGGGTTAGCATCAGCACTAGGATAGTGTTAGGGTTAGGGTTAGGCTTAGCATCAGGCCTAGGGTAGTGTTAGTGTTAGGGTTAGCATCAGCCCTAGGATAGTGTTAGGGTTAGGGTTAGGGTTAGCATCCGCCCTAGGATAGTGTTAGGGTTAGGGTTAGGGTTAGCATCAGCCCTAGGATAGTGTTAGTGTTAGGGTTAGCATCAGCCCTGGGATAGTGTTAGGGTTAGGGTTAGGGTTAGCATTCGCCCTAGGATAGTGTTAGGGTTAGGGTTAGGGTTAGCATCAGCCCTAGGATAGTGTTAGGTTTAGGGTTAGGGTTAGCATCAGCCCTAGGATAGTGTTAGGGTTAGGGTTAGCATCAGCCCTAGGATAGTGTTAGGGTTAGGGTTAGGGTTAGCATCAGGCCCAGGATAATGTTAGGGTTAGGGTTAGCATCAGCCCAAGTATAGTGTTAGGGTTAGGGTTAGGGTTAGCATCAGCCCAAGGATAGTGTTAGGGTTAGTGTTAGCATCAGCCCTAGGATAGTGTTAGGGTTAGGGTTAGGGTTAGCATCAGGCCCAGGATAGTGTTAGGGTTAGGGTTAGCATCAGTCAAAGGATAGTGTTAGGGTTAGGGTTAGGGTTAGCATCAGCCCTAGGATAGTGTTAGGGTTAGGGTTAGCATCAACCCTAGGATAGTTTTTGGGTTAGGGTTAGGGTTAGCATCAGCCCTAGGATAGTGTTAGGGTTAGGGTTAGCCTCAGCCCTAGGAGAGTGTTAGGGTTAGGGATAGGGTTAGCATCAGGCCTAGGATAGTGTTAGGGTTAGGGTTAGGGTTAGCATCACCCCTAGGATAGCGTTAGGGTTAGGGTTAGCATCAGCCCTAGGATAGTGTCAGGGTTAGTGTTAGGGTTATCATCAGGCCTAGGATAGTGTTAGGGTTAGGGTTAGCATCAGCTCTAGGATAGTATTAGGGTTAGGGTTAGGGTTAGCATCAGCCCTAGGATAGTGTTAAGGTTAGGGTTATGGTTATCATCAGGCCTAGTATAGTGTGAGGTCTAGGGTTAGCATCAGACTTAGGATAGTGTTAGGGTTAGGGTTAGGGTTAGCATCAGCCCTAGGATAGTGTTAGGGTTAGGGTTAGCATCAGCCCTAGGATAGTGTTAGGGTTAGGGTTAGGGTTATCATCAGGCCTAGGATAGTGTTAGGGTTAGGGTTAGCATCAGCCCTAGGATAGTGTTAGGGTTAGGGTTAGGGTTAGCATCAGCCCTAGGATAGTGTTATGGTTATGGTTAGCATCAGCCCTAGGATAGTGTTAGGGTTAGGGTTAGGGTTAGCATCAGCCGTAGGATAGTGTTAGGGTTAGGGTTAGCCTCAGCCCTACGATAGTGTAGAGTTAGGGTGAGGGTTAGCATCAGCCCTAGGATAGTGTTAGGGTTAGGGTTAGGCTTAGCATCAGCCCTTGGAGAGTGTTAGGGTTAGGGTTAGGGTTAGCATCAGCCCTAGGATAGTGTTAGTGTTAGGGTTAGCATCAGCCCTAGGATAGTGTTAGGGTTAGGGTTAGCATCAGCCCTAGGATAGTGTTAGGGTTAGGGTTAGGGTTAGCATCCGCCCTAGGATAACGTTAGGGTTAGGGTTAGGGTTAGCATCAGCCCTAGGATAGTGTTAGTGTTAGGGTTAGCATCAGCCCTAGGATAGTGTTAGGGTTAGGGTTAGGGTTAGCATCCGCCCTAGGATAATTTTAGGGTTAGGGTTAGGGTTAGCATCAGCCCTAGGATAGTGTTAGGGTTAGGGTTAACATAAATCCTAGGATAGTGTTAGGGTTAGGGTTAGGGTTATCATCAGGCCTAGGATAGTGTTAGGGTTAGGGTTAGGGTTAGCATCAGTTCAAGGATAGTGTTAGGGTTAGCGTTAGGTTTAGGGTTAGGGTTAGGGTTAGGGTTAGGGTTAGGGTTAGGGTTAGCATCAGCCCTAGGATAGTGTTAGGGTTAGGGTTAACATAAATCCTAGGATAGTGTTAGGGTTAGGGTTAGGGTTATCATCAGGCCTAGGATAGTGTTAGGGTTAGGGTTAGGGTTAGCATCAGCCCTAGGATAGTGTTAGGGTTAGGGTTAGGGTTAGCATCAGGCCCAGGATAGTGTTAGTGTTAGGGTTAGCATCAGCCCTGGGATAGTGTTAGGGTTAGGGTTAGGGTTAGCATTCGCCCTAGGATAGTGTTTGTGTTAGGGTTACGGTTAGCATCAGCCCTAGGGTAGTGTTAGGGTTAGGGTTACCCTCAGCCCTAGGAGAGTGTTAGGGTTAGGGATAGGGTTAGCATCAGGCCTAGGATAGTGTTAGGGTTAGGGTTAGCATCAGCCCTAGGATAGTGTCAGGGTTAGGGTTAGGGTTATCATCAGGCCTAGGATAGTGTTAGGGTTAGGGTTAGCATCAGCTCTAGGATAGTGTTAGGGTTATGGTTAGGGTTAGCATCAGCCCTTGGATAGTGTTAAGGTTAGGGTTAGGGTTATCATCAGGCCTAGGATAGTGTGAGGGCTAGGGTTAGCATCAGACTTAGGATAGTGTTAGGGTTAGGGTTAGCGTTAGCCTCAGCCCTAGGATAGTGTTAGGGTTAGGTTTAGCATCAGCCCTAGGATAGTGTTAGGGTTAGGGTTAGGGTTATCATCAGGCCTAGGATATTGTTAGGGTTAGGGTTATCATCAGCCCTAGGATAGTGTTAGGGATAGGGTTAGGGTTAGCATCAGCCCTGGGATAGTGTTAGGGTTAGGGTTAGGGTTAGCATCAGCCCTAGGATAGTATTAGGGTTAGGGTTAGGGTTAGCATCAGCCCTAGGATAGTGTTAGGATTAGGGTTAGGGATAGCATCAGCCCTAGGATAGTGTTAGGGTTAGGGTTAGGGTTAGCATCAGCCCTAGGATATTATTAGGGTTAGGGTTAGCATCAGCCCTAGAATAGTGTTAGGGTTAGGGTTAGGGTTAGCACCAGGAATAGGATAGTGTTAGTGTTAGGGTTAGCATCAGCCTTAGGATAGTGTTAGGGTTAGGGTTAGGTTTAGCATCAGCCGTAGGATAGTGTTAGGGTTAGGGTTAGCCTCAGCCCTAGGATAGTGTTAGAGTTAGGGTTAGGGTTAGCATCAGCCCTAGGATAGTGTTAGGGTTAGGGTTAGGGTTAGCATCAGCCCTAGGATAGTATTAGGGTTATGGTTAGGGTTAGGGTTAGGGTTAGCATCAGCTCTAGGATAGTGTTAGGGTTAGGGTTAGGGTTAGCATCAGCCCTAGGATAGTGTTAGGGTTAGGGTTAGGGTTAGCATCAGGCCTAGGATAGTGTTAGGGTTAGGGTTAGCATCAGCCCTAGGATAGTGTTAGGGTTAGGGTTAGGGTTAGCATCAGCCCTAGGATAGTGTTAGGCTTAGGGTTAACATCAGCCCTAGGATGGTGTTAGGGTTAGGGTTAGGGTTATCATCAGGCCTAGGATAGTGTTAGGGTTAGGGTTAGCATCAGCCCTAGGATAGTGTTAGGGTTAGGGTTAGGTTAGCATCAGCACTAGTATAGTGTTAGGGTTAGGGTTCGCATCAGCCCTACGATAGTGTTAGGGTTAGGCTTAGGGTTAGCATCAGGCCTAGGATAGTGTTAGGGTTAGGGTTAGCATCAGCCCTAGGATAGTCTTAGGGTTAGGGTTAGGGTTAGCATCAGCCGTAGGATAGTGTTAGGGTTAGGGTTAGCCTCAGCCCTAAGATAGTGTTAGAATTAGGGTTAGGGTTAGCATCAGCCCTAGGATAGTGTTAGGGTTAGGGTTAGGGTTAGCATCAGCCCTAGGATAGTGTTAGTGTTAGGGTTAGCATCAGCCCTAGGATAATGTTAGGGTTAGGGTTAGGGTTAGGGTTAGCATCCGCCCTAGGATAGTGTTACGGTTAGGGTTAGGGTTAGCATCAGCCCTAGGATAGTGTTAGGGTTAGGGTTAGGGTTAGCATCAGCCCTAGGATAGTGTTAGGGTTAGGGTTAGCATCAGCCCTAGGATAGTGTTAGGGTTAGGGTTAGGGTTAGCATCAGCCATAGGATAGTGTTAGGGTTAGGGTTAGCATCAGCCCTAGGATAGTGTTAGGGTTAGGGTTAGGGTTAGCATCACCCGTAGGATTGTGTTAGGGTTAGGGTTAGCCTCAGCCCTAAGATAGTGTTAGAGTTAGGGTTAGGGTTAGCATCAGCCCTAGGATAATGTTAGGGTTACGGTTAGGGTTAGCATCAGCCCTAGGATAGTGTTAGTGTTAGGGTTAGCATCAGCCCTAGGATAGTGTTAGGATTAGGGTTAGGGTTAGCATCCGCCCTAGGATAGTGTTAGGGTTAGGGTTAGGGTTAGCATCAGCCCTAGGATAGTGTTAGGGTTAGGGTTAACATGAACCCTAGGATAGTGTTAGGGTTAGGGTTAGGGTTATCATCAGGCCTAGGATAGTGTTAGGGTTAGGGTTAGGGTTAGCATCAGTTCAAGGATAGTGTTAGGGTTAGCGTTAGGGTTAGCATCTGCCCTAGGATATTGTTAGGGTTAGGGTTAGGGTTAGCATCAGCCCAAGGATATTGTTAGGGTTAGGGTTAACATCAGCCCTAGGATAGTGTTAGGGTTAGGGTTAGGGTTAGCATCAGGCCCAGGATAGTGTTAGGGTTTGGGTTAGCATCAGCCCAAGGATAGTGTTAGGGTTAGGGTTAGGGTTAGCATCTGCCCTAGGATATTGTTAGGGTTAGGGTTAGGGTTAGCATCAGCCCAAGGATAGTGTTAGGGTTAGGGTTAGCATCAGCCCTAGGATAGTGTTAGGGTTAGGGTTAGGGTTAGCTTCAGGCCCAGGATAGTGTTAGGGTTAGGGTTAGCATCAGTCCAAGGATAGTGTTAGGGTTAGGGTTAGGGTTAGCATCAGCACGAGGATAGTGTTAGGGTTAGGGTTAGCATCAACCCTAGGATACTGTTTGGGTTAGGGTTAGGGTTAGCATCAGCCCTAGGATAGTGTTAGGGTTAGCGTTAGGGTTAGCATCAGCCCTAGGATAGTATTAGGGTTAGGGTTAGGGTTAGCATCAGCTCTAGGATAGTGTTAGGGTTAGGGTTAGGGTTAGCATCAGCCCTAGGATAGTGTTAGGGTTAGGGTTAGGGTTAGCATCAGGCCTAGGATAGTGTTAGGGTTAGGGTTAGCATCAGCCCTAGGATAGTGTAAGGGTTAGGGTTAGGGTTTGCATCAGCCCTAGGATAGTGTTAGGCTTAGGGTTAACATCAGCCCTAGGATGGTGTTAGGGTTAGTGTTAGGGTTATCATCAGGCCTAGGATAGTGTTAGGGTTAGGGTTAGTATCAGCCCTAGGATAGTGTTAGGGTTAGGGTTAGGTTAGCATCAGCCCTAGTATAGTGTTAGCGTTAGGGTTCGCATCAGCCCTACGATAGTGTTAGGGTTAGGCTTAGGGTTAGCATCAGGCCTAGGATAGTGTTAGGGTTAGGGTTAGCATCAGCCCTAGGATAGTCTTAGGGTTAGGGTTAGGGTTAGCATCAGCCGTAGGATAGTGTTAGGGTTAGGGTTAGCCTCAGCCCTAAGATAGTGTTAGAGTTAGGGTTAGGGTTAGCATCAGCCGTAGGATAGTGTTAGGGTTAGGGTTAGGGTTAGCATCAGCCCTAGGATAGTGTTAGTGTTAGGGTTAGCATCAGCCCTAGGATAATGTTAGGGTTAGGGTTAGGGTTAGCATCCGCCCTAGCATAGTGTTAGGGTTAGGGTTAGGGTTAGCATCAGCACTAGGATAGTGTTAGGGTTAGGGTTAGGGTTAGCATCAGCCCTAGGATAGTGTTAGGGTTAGGGTTAGCATCAGCCCTAGGATAGTGTTAGGGTTCGGGTTAGGGTTAGCATCAGCCCTAGGATAGTGTTAGGGTTAGGGTTAGCATCAGCCCTAGGATAGTGTTAGGGTTAGGGTTAGGGTTAGCATCACCCGTAGGATTGTGTTAGGGTTAGGGTTAGCCTCTGCCCTAAGATAGTGTTAGAGTTAGGGTTAGGGTTAGCATCAGCCCTAGGATAATGTTAGGGTTAGGGTTAGGGTTAGCATCAGCCCTAGGATAGTGTTAGTGTTAGGGTTAGCATCAGCCCTAGGATAGTGTTAGGGTTAGTGTTAGGGTTAGCATCCGCCCTAGGATAGTGTTAGGGTTAGGGTTAGGGTTAGCATCAGCCCTAGGATAGTGTTAGGGTTAGGGTTAACATGAACCCTAGGATAGTGTTAGGGTTAGGGTTAGGGTTATCATCAGGCCTAGGATAGTGTTAGGGTTAGGGTTAGGGTTAGCATCAGTTCAAGGATAGTGTTAGGGTTAGCGTTAGGGTTAGCATCTGCCCTAGGATATTGTTAGGGTTAGGGTTAGGGTTAGCATCAGCCCAAGGATAGTGTTAGGGTTAGGGTTAGCATCAGCCCTAGGATAGTGTTAGGGTTAGGGTTAGGGTTAGCATCAGGCCCAGGATAGTGTTAGGGTTAGGGTTAGCATCAGCCCAAGGATAGTGTTAGGGTTAGGTTTAGGGTTAGCATCTGCCCTAGGATATTGTTAGGGTTAGGGTTAGGGTTAGCATCAGCCCAAGGATAGTGTTAGGTTTAGGGTTAGCATCAGCCCTAGGATAGTGTTAGGGTTAGGGTTAGGGTTAGCATCAGGCCCAGGATAGTCTTAGGGTTAGGGTTAGCATCAGTCCAAGGATAGTGTTAGGGTTAGGGTTAGGGTTAGCATCAGCCCGAGGATAGTGTTAGGGTTAGGGTTAGCATCAACCCTAGGATACTGTTTGGGTTAGGGTTAGGGTTAGCATCAGCCCTAGGATAGTGTTAGGGTTAGGGTTAGCCTCAGCCCTAGGAGAGTGTTAGGGTTAGGGATAGGGTTAGCATCAGGCCTAGGATAGTGTTAGGGTTAGGGTTAGGGTTAGCATCAGCCCTAGGATAGTGTCAGGGTTAGTGTTAGGGTTATCATCAGGCCTAGGATAGTGTTATGGTTAGGGTTAGCATCAGCTCTAGGATAGTGTTAGGGTTAGGGTTAGGGTTAGCATCAGCCCTAGGATAGTGTTAAGGTTAGGGTTATGGTTATCATCAGGCCTAGTATAGTGTGAGGTCTAGGGTTAGTATCAGACTTAGGACAGTGTTAGGGTTAGGGTTAGGGTTAGCATCAGCCCTAGGATAGTGTTAGGGTTAGGATTAGCATCAGCCCTAGGATAGTGTTAGGGTTAGGGTTAGGGTTATCATCAGGCCTAGGATATTGTTAGGGTTAGGGTTAGCATCAGCCCTAAGATAGTGTTAGGGTTAGGGTTAGGGTTAGCATCAGCCCTAGGATACTGTTAGGGTTAGGGTTAGCATCAGCCCTAGGATAGTGTTAGGGTTAGGGTTAGGGTTAGCATCAGCCCTAGGATAGTGTTAGGGTTAGGGTTAGCATCAGCCCTAGGATAGTGTTAGGGTTAGGGTTAGGGTTAGCATCAGCCGTAGGATAGTGTTAGGGTTAGGGTTAGCCTCAGCCCTAAGATAGTGTTAGAGTTAGGGTTAGGTTTAGCATCAGCCCTAGGATAGTCTTAGGGTTAGGGTTAGGGTTAGCATCAGCCGTAGGATAGTGTTAGGGTTAGGGTTAGCCTCAGCCCTAAGATAGTGTTAGAGTTAGGGTTAGGGTTAGCATCAGCCCTAGGATAGTGTTAGGGTTAGGGTTAGGGTTAGCATCAGCCCTAGGATAGTGTTAGTGTTAGGGTTAGCATCAGCCCTAGGATAATGTTAGGGTTAGGGTTAGGGTTAGCATCCGCCCTAGCATAGTGTTAGGGTTAGGGTTAGGGTTAGCATCAGCCCTAGGATAGTGTTAGGGTTAGGGTTAGGGTTAGCATCAGCCCTAGGATAGTGTTAGGGTTAGGGTTAGCATCAGCCCTAGGATAGTGTTAGGGTTCGGGTTAGGGTTAGCATCAGCCCTAGGATAGTGTTAGGATTAGGGTTAGCATCAGCCCTAGGATAATGTTAGGGTTAGGGTTAGGGTTAGCATCACCCGTAGGATTGTGTTAGGGTTAGGGTTAGCCTCAGCCCTAAGATAGTGTTAGAGTTAGGGTTAGGGTTAGCATCAGCCCTAGGATAATGTTAGGGTTAGGGTTAGGGTTAGCATCAGCCCTAGGATAGTGTTAGTGTTAGGGTTAGCATCAGCCCTAGGATAGTGTTAGGGTTAGGGTTAGGGTTAGCATCCGCCCTAGGATAGTGTTAGGGTTAGGGTTAGGGTTAGCATCAGCCCTAGGATAGTGTTAGGGTTAGGGTTAACATGAACCCTAGGATAGTGTTAGGGTTAGGGTTAGGGTTATCATCAGGCCTAGGATAGTGTTAGGGTTAGGGTTAGGTTAGCATCAGCCCTAGTATAGTGTTAGGGTTAGGGTTCGCATCAGCCCTACGATAGTGTTAGGGTTAGGCTTAGGGTTAGCGTCAGGCCTAGGATAGTGTTAGGGTTAGGGTTAGCATCACCCCTAGGATAGTCTTAGGGTTAGGGTTAGGGTTAGCATCAGCCGTAGGATAGTGTTAGTGGTAGGGTTAGCCTCAGCCCTAAGATAGTGTTAGAATTAGGGTTAGGGATAGCATCAGCCCTAGGATAGTGTTAGGGATAGGGTTAGGGTTAGCATCAGCCCTAGGATAGTGTTAGTGTTAGGGTTAGCATCAGCCCTAGGATAATGTTAGGGTTAGGGTTAGGGTTAGCATCCGCCCTAGGATAGTGTTAGGGTTAGGGTTAGGGTTAGCATCAGCCCTAGGATAGTGTTAGGGTTAGGGTTAGGGTTAGCATCAGCCCTAGGATAGTGTTAGGGTTAGGGTTAGCATCAGCCCTAGGATAGTGTTAGGGTTAGGGTTAGGGTTAGGATAGTGTTAGGGTCAGGGTTAGGGTTAGCATCACCCCTAGGATAGTGTTAGGGTTAGGGTTAACATCAGCCCTAGGATAGTGTTAGGGTTAGGGTTAGGGTTAGCATCAGCCCTAGGATAGTGTTAGGGTTAGGGTTAGCATCAGCCCTAGGATAGTGTTAGGGATAGGGTTAGGGTTAGCATCAGGCCCAGGATAGTGTTAGGGTTAGGGTTAGCATCAGCCCAAGGATAGTGTTAGGGTTAGGTTTAGGGTTAGCATCTGCCCTAGGATATTGTTAGGGTTAGGGTTAGGGTTAGCATCAGCCCAAGGATAGTGTTAGGGTTAGGGTTAGCATCAGCCCTAGGATAGTGTTAGGGTTAGGGTTAGGGTTAGCATCAGGCCCAGGATAATGTTAGGGTTAGGGTTAGCATCAGTCCAAGGATAGTGTTAGGGTTAGGTTTAGGGTTAGCATCAGCCCGAGGATAGTGTTAGGGTTAGGGTTAGCATCAACCCTAGGATACTGTTTGGGTTAGGGTTAGGGTTAGCATCAGCCCTAGGATAGTGTTAGGGTTAGGGTTAGCCTCAGCCCTAGGAGAGTGTTAGGGTTAGGGATAGTGTTAGCATCAGGCCTAGGATAGTGTTAGGGTTAGGGTTAGGGTTAGCATCAGCCCTAGGATAGTGTCAGGGTTAGTGTTAAGGTTATCATCAGGCCTAGGATAGTGTTAGAGTTAGGGTTAGCATCAGCTCTAGGATAGTGTTAGGGTTAGGGTTAGGGTTAGCATCAGCCCTAGGATAGTGTTAAGGTTAAGGTTATGGTTATCATCAGGCCCAGTATAGTGTGAGGTCTAGGGTTAGTATCAGACTTAGGATAGTGTTAGGGTTAGGGTTAGGGTTAGCATCAGCCCTAGGATAGTGTTAGGGTTAGGGTTAGCATCAGCCCTAGGATAGTGTTAGGGTTAGGGTTAGGGTTATCATCAGGCCTAGGATATTGTTAGGGTTAGGGTTAGCATCAGCCCTAAGATAGTGTTAGGGTTAGGGTTAGGGTTAGCATCAGCCCTAGGATACTGTTAGGGTTAGGGTTAGCATCAGCCCTAGGATACTGTTAGGGTTAGGGTTAGGGTTAGCATCAGGCCTAGGATAGTGTTAGGGTTAGGGTTAGCATCAGCCCTAGGATAGTGTTAGGGTTAGGTTTAGGGTTAGCATCAGCCGTAGGATAGTGTTAGGGTTAGGGTTAGCCTCAGCCCTAAGATAGTGTTAGAGTTAGGGTTAGGTTTAGCATCAGCCCTAGGATAGTGTTAGGGTTAGGGTTAGGGTTATCATCAGGCCTAGGATATTGTTAGGGTTAGGGTTATCATCAGCACTAGGATAGTGTTAGGGATAGGGTTAGGGTTAGCATCAGCCCTAGGATAGTGTTAGGGTTAGGGTTAGGGTTAGCATCAGCCCTAGGATAGTATTAGGGTTAGGGTTAGGGTTAGCATCAGCCCTAGGATAGTGTTAGGATTAGGGTTAGGGATAGCATCAGCCCTAGGATAGTGTTAGGGTTAGGGTTAGGGTTAGCATCAGCCCTAGGATATTATTAGGGTTAGGGTTAGCATCAGCCCTAGAATAGTGTTAGGGTTAGGGTTAGGGTTAGCACCAGGCCTAGGATAGTGTTAGTGTTAGGGTTAGCATCAGCCTTAGGATAGTGTTAGGGTTAGGGTTAGGGTTAGCATCAGCCGTAGGATAGTGTTAGGGTTAGGGTTAGCCTCAGCCCTAGGATAGTGTTAGAGTTAGGGTTAGGGTTAGCATCAGCCCTAGGATAGTGTTAGGGTTAGGGTTAGGGTTAGCATCAGCCCTAGCATAGTATTAGGGTTATGGTTAGGGTTAGGGTTAGGGTTAGCATCAGCTCTAGGATAGTGTTAGGGTTAGGGTTAGGGTTAGCATCAGCCCTAGGATAGTGTTAGGGTTAGGGTTAGGGTTAGCATCAGGCCTAGGATAGTGTTAGGGTTAGGGTTAGCATCAGCCCTAGGATAGTGTTAGGGTTAGGGTTAGGGTTAGCATCAGCCCTAGGATAGTGTTAGGCTTAGGGTTAACATCAGCCCTAGGATGGTGTTAGGGTTAGGGTTAGGGTTATCATCAGGCCTAGGATAGTGTTAGGGTTAGGGTTAGCATCAGCCCTAGGATAGTGTTAGGGTTAGGGTTAGGTTAGCATCAGCCCTAGTATAGTGTTAGGGTTAGGGTTCGCATCAGCCCTACGATAGTGTTAGGGTTAGGCTTAGGGTTAGCGTCAGGCCTAGGATAGTGTTAGGGTTAGGGTTAGCATCACCCCTAGGATAGTCTTAGGGTTAGGGTTAGGGTTAGCATCAGCCGTAGGATAGTGTTAGTGGTAGGGTTAGCCTCAGCCCTAAGATAGTGTTAGAATTAGGGTTAGGGATAGCATCAGCCCTAGGATAGTGTTAGGGATAGGGTTAGGGTTAGCATCAGCCCTAGGATAGTGTTAGTGTTAGGGTTAGCATCAGCCCTAGGATAATGTTAGGGTTAGGGTTAGGGTTAGCATCCGCCCTAGGATAGTGTTAGGGTTAGGGTTAGGGTTAGCATCAGCCCTAGGATAGTGTTAGGGTTAGGGTTAGGGTTAGCATCAGCCCTAGGATAGTGTTAGGGTTAGGGTTAGCATCAGCCCTAGGATAGTGTTAGGGTTAGGGTTAGGGTTAGGATAGTGTTAGGGTCAGGGTTAGGGTTAGCATCACCCCTAGGATAGTGTTAGGGTTAGGGTTAACATCAGCCCTAGGATAGTGTTAGGGTTAGGGTTAGGGTTAGCATCAGCCCTAGGATAGTGTTAGGGTTAGGGTTAGCATCAGCCCTAGGATAGTGTTAGGGTTAGGGTTAGGGTTAGCATCACCCGTAGGATTGTGTTAGGGTTAGGGTTAGCCTCAGCCCTAAGATAGTGTTAGAGTTAGGGTTAGGGTTAGCATCAGCCCTAGGATAATGTTAGGGTTAGGATTAGGGTTAGCATCAGCCCTAGGATAGTGTTAGTGTTAGGGTTAGCATCAGCCCTAGGATAGTGTTAGGATTAGGGTTAGTGTTAGCATCCGCCCTAGGATAGTGTTAGGGTTAGGGTTAGGGTTAGCATCAGCCCTAGGATAGTGTTAGGGTTAGGGTTAACATGAACCCTAGGATAGTGTTAGGGTTAGGGTTAGGGTTATCATCAGGCCTAGGATAGTGTTAGGGTTAGGGTTAGGGTTAGCATCAGTTCAAGGATAGTGTTAGGGTTAGCGTTAGGGTTAGCATCTGCCCTAGGATATTGTTAGGGTTAGGGTTAGGGTTAGCATCAGCCCAAGGATAGTGTTAGGGTTAGGGTTAGCATCAGCCCTAGGATAGTGTTAGGGTTAGGGTTAGGGTTAGCATCAGGCCCAGGATAGTGTTAGGGTTAGGGTTAGCATCAGCCCAAGGATAGTGTTAGGGTTAGGGTTAGGGTTAGCATCTGCCCTAGGATATTGTTAGGGTTAGGGTTAGGGTTAGCATCAGCCCAAGGATAGTGTTAGGGTTAGGGTTAGCATCAGCCCTAGGATAGTGTTAGGGTTAGGGTTAGGGTTAGCATCAGGCCCAGGATAGTGTTAGGGTTAGGGTTAGCATCAGTCCAAGGATAGTGTTAGGGTTAGGGTTAGGGTTAGCATCAGCGCGAGGATAGTGTTAGGGTTAAGGTTAGCATCAACCCTAGGATACTGTTCGGGTTAGGGTTAGGGTTAGCATCAGCCCTAGGATAGTGTTAGGGTTAGGGTTAGGGTTAGCATCAGCCCTAGGATAGTATTAGGGTTAGGGTTAGGGTTAGCATCAGCTCTAGGATAGTGTTAGGGTTAGGGTTAGGGTTAGCATCAGCCCTAGGATAGTGTTAGGGTTAGGGTTAGGGTTAGCATCAGGCCTAGGATAGTGTTAGGGTTAGGGTTAGCATCAGCCCTAGGATAGTGTTAGGGTTAGGGTTAGGGTTAGCATCAGCCCTAGGATAGTGTTAGGCTTAGGGTTAACATCAGCCCTAGGATGGTGTTAGGGTTAGGGTTAGGGTTATCATCAGGCCTAGGATAGTGTTAGGGTTAGGGTTAGCATCAGCCCTAGGATAGTGTTAGGGTTAGGGTTAGGTTAGCATCAGCCCTAGTATAGTGTTAGCGTTAGGGTTCGCATCAGCCCTACGATAGTGTTAGGGTTAGGCTTAGGGTTAGCATCAGGCCTAGGATAGTGTTAGGGTTAGGGTTAGCATCAGCCCTAGGATAGTCTTAGGGTTAGGGTTAGGGTTAGCATCAGCCGTAGGATAGTGTTAGGGTTAGGGTTAGCCTCAGCCCTAAGATAGTGTTAGAGTTAGGGTTAGGGTTAGAATCAGCCCTAGGATAGTGTTAGGGTTAGGGTTAGGGATAGCATCAGCCCTAGGATAGTGTTAGTGTTAGGGTTAGCATCAGCCCTAGGATAATGTTAGGGTTAGCGTTAGGGTTAGCCTCCGCCCTAGCATAGTGTTAGGGTTAGGGTTAGGGTTAGCATCAGCCCTAGGATAGTGTTAGGGTTAGGGTTAGGGTTAGCATCAGCCCTAGGATAGTGTTAGGGTTAGGGTTAGCATCAGCCCCAGGATAGTGTTAGGGTTCGGGTTAGGGTTAGCATCAGCCCTAGGATAGTGTTAGGGTTAGGGTTAGTATCAGCCCTAGGATAGTGTTTGGGTTAGGGTTAGGGTTAGCATCACCCGTAGGATTGTGTTAGGGTTAGGGTTAGCCTCAGCCCTAAGATAGTGTTAGAGTTAGGGTTAGGGTTAGCATCAGCCCTAGGATAATGTTAGGGTTAGGGTTAGGGTTAGCATCAGCCCTAGGATAGTGTTAGTGTTAGGGTTAGCATCAGCCCTAGGATAGTGTTAGGGTTAGGGTTAGGGTTAGCATCCGCCCTAGGATAGTGTTAGGGTTAGGGTTAGGGTTAGCATCAGCCCTAGGATAGTGTTAGGTTTAGGGTTAACATGAACCCTAGGATAGTGTTAGGGTTAGGGTTAGGGTTATCATCAGGCCTAGGATAGTGTTAGGGTTAGGGTTAGGGTTAGCATCAGTTCAAGGAAAGTGTTAGGGTTAGCGTTAGGGTTAGCATCTGCCCTAGGACATTGTTAGGGTTAGGGTTAGGGTTAGCCTCAGCCCAAGGATAGTGTTAGGGTTAGGGTTAGCATCAGCCCTAGGATAGTGTTAGGGTTAGGGTTAGGGTTAGCATCAGGCCCAGGATAGTGTTAGGGTTAGGGTTAGCATCAGCCCAAGGATAGTCTTAGGGTTAGGTTTAGGGTTAGCATCTGCCCTAGGATATTGTTAGGGTTAGGGTTAGGGTTAGCATCAGCCCAAGGATAGTGTTAGGGTTAGGGTTAGCATCAGCCCTAGGATAGTGTTAGGGTTAGGGTTAGGGTTAGCATCAGGCCCAGGATAGTGTTAGGGTTAGGGTTAGCATCAGTCCAAGGATAGTGTTAGGGTTAGGGTTAGGGTTAGCATCAGCCCTAGGATAGTGTTAGGGTTAGGGTTAGCATCAACCCTAGGATAGTGTTTGGGTTAGTGTTAGGGTTAGCATCAGCCCAAGGATAGTGTTAGGGTTAGGGTTAGCCTCAGCCCTAGGAGAGTGTTAGGGTTAGGGATAGGGTTAGCATCAGGCCTAGGATAGTGTTAGGGTTAGGGTTAGGGTTAGCATCAGCCCTAGGATAGTGTTAGGGTTAGGGTTAGCATCAGCTCTAGGATAGTGTTAGGGTTAGGGTTAGGTTTAGCATCAGCCCTAGGATAGTGTTAAGGTTAGGGTTATGGTTATCATCAGGCCTAGTATAGTGTGAGGTCTAGGGTTAGTATCAGACTTAGGATAGTGTTAGGGTTAGGGTTAGGGTTAGCATCAGCCCTAGGATAGTGTTAGGGTTAGGGTTAGCATCAGCCCTAGGATAGTGTTAGGGTTAGGGTTAGGGTTATCATCAGGCCTAGGATATTGTTAGGGTTAGGGTTAGCATCAGCCCTAGGATAGTGTTAGGGTTAGGGTTAGGGTTAGCATCAGCCCTAGGATACTGTTAGGGTTAGGGTTAGCATCAGCCCTAGGATAGTGTTAGGGTTAGGGTTAGGGTTAGCATCAGGCCTAGGATAGTGTTAGGGTTAGGGTTAGCATCAGCCCTAGGATAGTGTTAGGGTTAGGGTTAGGGTTAGCATCAGCCGTAGGATAGTGTTAGGGTTAGGGTTAGCCTCAGCCCTAAGATAGTGTTAGAGTTAGGGTTAGGGTTAGCATCAGCCCTATGATAGTGTTAGGGTTAGGGTTAGGGTTAGCATCAGCCCTTGGAGAGTGTTAGGGTTAGGGTTATGGTTAGCATCAGCCCTAGGATAGTGTTAGTGTTAGGGTTAGCATCAGCCCTAGGATAGTGTTAGGGTTAGGGTTAGCATCAGCCCTAGGATAGTGTTAGGGTTAGGGTTAGCATCAGCCCTTGGATAGTCTTAGGGTTAGGGTTAGGGTTAGCATCAGCCGTAGGATAGTGTTAGTGTTAGGGTTAGCCTCAGCCCTAAGATAGTGTTAGAGTTAGGGTTAGGGTTAGCATCAGCCCTAGGATAGTGTTAGGGTTAGGGTTAGGGTTAGCATCAGCCCTAGGATAGTGTTAGTGTTAGGGTTAGCATCAGCCCTAGGATAATGTTAGGGTTAGAGTTAGGGTTAACATCCGCCCTAGGATAGTGGTAGCGTTAGGGTTAGGGTTAGCATCAGCCCTAGGATAGTGTTAGGGTTAGGGTTAGGGTTAGCATCAGCCCTAGGATAGTGTTAGGGTTAGGGTTAGCATCAGCCCTAGGATAGTGTTAGGGTTAGGGTTAGGGTTAGCATCAGCCATAGGATAGTGTTAGGGTTAGGGTTAGCATCACCCCTAGGATAGTGTTAGGGTTAGGGTTAGGGTTAGCATCACCCGTAGGATTGTGTTAGGGTTAGGGTTAGCCTGAGCCCTAAGATAGTGTTAGAGTTAGGGTTAGGGTTAGCATCAGCCCTAGGATAATGTTAGGGTTAGGTTTAGGGTTAGCATCAGCCCTAGGATAGTGTTAGTGTTAGGGTTAGCATCAGCCCTAGGATAGTGTTAGGGTAAGGGTTAGGGTTAGCATCCGCCCTAGGATAGTGTTAGGGTTAGGGTTAGGGTTATCATCAGGCCTAGGATAGTGTTAGGGTTAGGGTTAGGGTTAGCATCCTTTCAAGGATAGTGTTAGGGTTAGCGTTAGGTTTAGCATCTGCCCTAGGATATTGTTAGGGTTAGGGTTAGGGTTAGCATCAGCCCAAGGATAGTGTTAGGGTTAGGGTTAGCATCAGCCCTAGGATAGTGTTAGGGTTAGGGTTAGGGTTAGCATCAGGCCCAGGATAGTGTTAGGGTTAGGGTTAGCATCAGCCCAAGGATAGTGTTAGGGTTAGGGTTAGGGTTAGCATCAGCCCGAGGATAGTGTTAGGGTTAGGGTTAGCATCAACCCTAGGATAGTGTTTGGGTTAGGGTTAGGGTTAGCATCAGCCCTAGGATAGTGTTAGGGTTAGGGTTAGCCTCAGCCCTAGGAGAGTGTTAGGGTTAGGGATAGGGTTAGCATCAGGCCTAGGATAGTGTTAGGGTTAGGGTTAGGGTTAGCATCAGCCCTAGGATAGTGTTAGGGTTAGGGTTAGCATCAGCCCTAGGATAGTGTCAGGGTTAGTGTTAGGGTTATCATCAGGCCTAGGATAGTGTTAGGGTTAGGGTTAGCATCAGCTCTAGGATAGTGTTAGGGTTAGGGTTCGGGTTAGCATCAGCCCTAGGATAGTGTTAAGGTTAGGGTTATGGTTATCATCAGGCCTAGTATAGTGTGAGGTCTAGGGTTAGCATCATACTTAGGATAGTGTTAGGGTTAGGGTTAGGGTTAGCATCAGCCCGAGGATAGTGTTAGGGTTAGGGTTAGCATCAGCCCTAGGATAGTGTTAGGGTTAGGGTTAGGGTTATGATCAGGCCTAGGATATTGTTAGGGTTAGGGTTAGCATCAGCCCTAGCATAGTGTTAGGGTTAGGGTTAGGGTTAGCATCAGCCCTAGGATAGTGTTAGGGTTAGGGTTAGCATCAGCCCTAGGATAGTGTTAGGGTTAGGGTTAGGGTTAGCATCAGGCCTAGGATAGTGTTATGGTTAGGGTTAGCATCAGCCCTAGGATAGTGTTAGGGTTAGGGTTAGGGTTAGCATCAGCAGTAGGATAGTGTTAGGGTTAGGGTTAGCCTCAGCCCTAAGATAGTTTTAGAGTTAGGGTTAGGGTTAGCATCAGCCCTAGGATAGTGTTAGGGTTAGGGTTAGGGTTAGCATCAGCCCTAGGATAGTGTTAGGGTTAGGGTTAGCATCAGCCCTAGTATAGTGTTAGGGTTAGGGTTAGGGTTAGCATCAGGCCTAGGATAGTGTTAGGGTTAGGGTTAGCATCAGCCCTAGGATAGTGTTAGGGTTAGGGTTAGGGTTAGCATCAGCCGTAGGATAGTGTTAGGGTTAGGGTTAGCCTCAGCCCTAAGATAGTATTAGGGTTAGGGTTAGCATCAGCCCTAGGATAGTGTTAGGGTTAGGGTTAGGGTTAGCATCAGGCCTAGGATAGTGTTAGTGTTAGGGTTAGCATCAGCCCTAGGATAGTGTTAGGGTTAGGGTTAGGGTTAGCATCCGCCCTAGGATAATGTTAGGGTTAGGGTTAGGGTTAGCATCAGCCCTAGGATAGTGTTAGTGTTAGGGTTAGCATCAGCCCTAGGATAGTGTTAGGGTTAGGGTTACGGTTAGCATCCGCCCTAGGATAGTGTTAGGGTTAGGGTTAGGGTTAGCATCAGCCCTAGGATAGTGTTAGGGTTAGGGTTAACATAAATCCTAGGATAGTGTTAGGGTTAGGGTTAGGGTTATCATCAGGCCTAGGATAGTGTTAGGGTTAGGGTTAGGGTTAGCATCAGCCCTAGGATAGTGTTAGTGTTAGGGTTAGCATCAGCCCTACGATAATGTTAGGGTTAGGGTTAGGGTTAGCATCCGCCCTAGGATAGTGTTAGGGTTAGGGTTAGGGTTAGCATCAGCCCAAGGATAGTGTTAGGGTTAGGGTTAGGGTTAGCATCAGCCCTGGGATAGTGTTAGGGTGAGGGTTAGCATCAGCCCTAGGATAGTGTTAGGGTTAGGGTTAGGGTTAGCATCAGCCCTAGGATAGTGTTAGGGTTAGGGTTAGCATCACCCCTAGGATAGTGTTAGGGTTAGGGTTAGGGTTAGCATCATCCGTAGGATTGTGTTAGGGTTAGTGTTAGCCTCAGCCCTAAGATAGTGTTAGAGTTAGGGTTAGGGTTAGCATCAGCCCTAGGATAATGTTAGGGTTAGGTTTAGGGTTAGCATCAGCCCTAGGATAGTGTTAGTGTTAGTGTTAGCATCAGCCCTAGGATAGTGTTAGGGTAAGGGTTAGGGTTAGCATCCGCCCTAGGATAGTGTTAGGGTTAGGGTTAGGGTTATCATCAGGCCTAGGATAGTGTTAGGGTTAGGGTTAGGGTTAGCATCCGTTCAAGGATAGTGTTAGGGTTAGCGTTAGGTTTAGCATCTGCCCTAGGATATTGTTAGGGTTAGGGTTAGGGTTAGCATCAGCCCAAGGATAGTGTTAGGGTTAGGGTTAGCATCAGCCCTAGGATAGTGTTAGGGTTAGGGTTAGGGTTAGCATCAGGCCCAGGATAGTGTTAGGGTTAGGGTTAGCATCAGCCCAAGGATAGTGTTAGGGTTAGGGTTAGGGTTAGCATCTGCCCTAGGATATTGTTAGGGTTAGGGTTAGGGTTAGCATCAGCCCAAGGATAGTGTTAGGGTTAGGGTTAGCATCATCCCTGGGATAGTGTTAGGGTTAGGGTTAGGGTTAGCATCAGGCCCAGGATAGTGTTAGGGTTAGGGTTAGCATCAGTCCAAGGATAGTGTTAGGGTTAGGGTTAGGGTTAGCATCAGCCCGAGGATAGTGTTAGGGTTAGGGTTAGCATCAACCCTAGGATAGTGTTTGGGTTAGGGTTAGGGTTAGCATCAGCCCTAGGATAGTGTTAGGGTTAGGGTTAGCCTCAGCCCTAGGAGAGTGTTAGGGTTAGGGATAGGGTTAGCATCAGGCCTAGGATAGTGTTAGGGTTAGGGTTAGGGTTAGCATCAGCCCTAGGATAGTGTTAGGGTTAGGGTTAGCATCAGCCCTAGGATAGTGTCAGGGTTAGTGTTAGGGTTATCATCAGGCCTAGGATAGTGTTAGGGTTAGGGTTAGCATCAGCCCTAGGATAGTGTTAGGGTTAGGGTTAGGGTTAGCATCAGCCCTAGGCTAGTGTTAGGGTTAGGGTTAGCATCACCCCTAGGATAGTGTTAGGGTTAGGGTTAGGGTTAGCATCACCCGTAGGATTGTGTTAGGGTTAGGGTTAGCCTCAGCCCTAAGATAGTGTTAGAGTTAGGGTTAGGGTTAGCATCAGCCCTATGATAATGTTAGGGTTAGGTTTAGGGTTAGCATCAGCCCTAGGATAGTGTTAGTGTTAGGGTTAGCATCAGCCCTAGGATAGTGTTAGGGTAAGGGTTAGGGTTAGCATCCGCCCTAGGATAGTGTTAGGGTTAGGGTTAGGGTTATCATCAGGCCTAGGATAGTGTTAGGGTTAGGGTTAGGGTTAGCATCCGTTCAAGGATAGTGTTAGGGTTAGCGTTAGGTTTAGCATCTGCCCTAGGATATTGTTAGGGTTAGGGTTAGGGTTAGCATCAGCCCAAGGATAGTGTTAGGGTTAGGGTTAGCATCAGCCCTAGGATAGTGTTAGGGTTAGGGTTAGGGTTAGCATCAGGCCCAGGATAGTGTTAGGGTTAGGGTTAGCATCAGCCCAAGGATAGTGTTAGGGTAAGGGTTAGGGTTAGCATCTGCCCTAGGATATTGTTAGGGTTAGGGTTAGGGTTAGCATCAGCCCAAGGATAGTGTTAGGGTTAGGGTTAGCATCATCCCTAGGATAGTGTTAGGGTTAGGGTTAGGGTTAGCATCAGGCCCAGGATAGTGTTAGGGTTAGGGTTAGCATCAGTCCAAGGATAGTGTTAGGGTTAGGGTTAGGGTTAGCATCAGCCCGAGGATAGTGTTAGGGTTAGGGTTAGCATCAACCCTAGGATAGTGTTTGGGTTAGGGTTAGGGTTAGCATCAGCCCTAGGATAGTGTTAGGGTTAGGGTTAGCCTCAGCCCTAGGAGAGTGTTAGGGTTAGGGATAGGGTTAGCATCAGGCCTAGGATAGTGTTAGGGTTAGGGTTAGGGTTAGCATCAGCCCTAGGATAGTGTTAGGGTTAGGGTTAGCATCAGCCCTAGGATAGTGTCAGGGTTAGTGTTAGGGTTATCATCAGGCCTAGGATAGTGTTAGGGTTAGGGTTAGCATCAGCTCTAGGATAGTGTTAGGGTTAGGGTTAGGGTTAGCATCAGCCCTAGGATAGTGTTAAGGTTAGGGTTATGGTTATCATCAGGCCTAGTATAGTGTGAGGTCTAGGGTTAGCATCATACTTAGGATAGTGTTAGGGTTAGGGTTAGGGTTAGCATCAGCCCGAGGATAGTGTTAGGGTTAGGGTTAGCATCAGCCCTAGGATAGTGTTAGGGTTAGGGTTAGGGTTATGATCAGGCCTAGGATATTGTTAGGGTTAGGGTTAGCATCAGCCCTAGCATAGTGTTAGGGTTAGGGTTAGGGTTAGCATCAGCCCTAGGATAGTGTTAGGGTTAGGGTTAGCATCAGCCCTAAGATAGTGTTAGGGTTAGGGTTAGGGTTAGCATCAGGCCTAGGATAGTGTTAGGGTTAGGGTTAGCATCAGCCCTAGGATAGTGTTAGGGTTAGGGTTAGGGTTAGCATCAGCCGTAGGATAGTGTTAGGGTTAGGGTTAGCCTCAGCCCTAAGATAGTGTTAGAGTTAGGGTTAGGGTTAGCATCAGCCCTAGGATAGTGTTAGGGTTAGGGTTAGGGTTAGCATCAGCCCTAGGATAGTGTTAGGGTTAGGGTTAGCATCAGCCCTAGGATAGTGTTAGGGTTAGGGTTAGGGTTAGCATCAGGCCTAGGATAGTGTTAGGGTTAGGGTTAGCATCAGCCCTAGGATAGTGTTAGGGTTAGGGTTAGGGTTAGCATCAGCCGTAGGATAGTGTTAGGGTTAGGGTTAGCCTCAGCCCTAAGATAGTGTTAGAGTTAGGGTTAGGGTTAGCATCAGCCCTAGGATAGTGTTAGGGTTAGGGTTAGGGTTAGCATCAGCCCTTGGAGAGTGTTAGGGTTAGGGTTAGGGTTAGCATCAGCCCTATGATAGTGTTAGTGTTAGGGTTAGCATCAGCCCTAGGATAGTATTAGGGTTAGGGTTAGCATCAGCCCTAGGATAGTGTTAGGGTTAGGGTTAGGGTTAGCATCAGGCCTAGGATAGTGTTAGTGTTAGGGTTAGCATCAGCCCTAGGATAGTGTTAGGGTTAGGGTTAGGGTTAGCATCCGCCCTAGGATAATGTTAGGGTTAGGGTTAGGGTTAGCATCAGCCCTAGGATAGTGTTAGTGTTAGGGTTAGCATCAGCCCTAGGATAGTGTTAGGGTTAGGGTTACGGTTAGCATCCGCCCTAGGATAGTGTTAGGGTTAGGTTTAGGGTTAGCATCAGCCCTAGGATAGTGTTAGGGTTAGGGTTAACATAAATCCTAGGATAGTGTTAGGGTTAGGGTTAGGGTTATCATCAGGCCTAGGATAGTGTTAGGGTTAGGGTTAGGGTTAGCATCAGCCCTAGGATAGTGTTAGTGTTAGGGTTAGCATCAGCCCTACGATAATGTCAGGGTTAGGGTTAGGGTTAGCATCCGCCCTAGGATAGTGTTAGGGTTAGGGTTAGGGTTAGCATCAGCCCAAGGATAGTGTTAGGGTTAGGGTTAGGGTTAGCATCAGCCCTAGGATAGTGTTAGGGTGAGGGTTAGCATCAGCCCTAGGATACTGTTAGGGTTAGGGTTAGGGTTAGCATCAGCCCTAGGATAGTGTTAGGGTTAGGTTTAGCATCAGCCCTAGGATAGTGTTAGGGTTAGGGTTAGGGTTAGCATCACCCGTAGGATTGTGTTAGGGTTAGGGTTAGCGTCAGCCCTAAGATAGTGTTAGAGTTAGGGTTAGGGTTAGCATCAGCCCTAGGATAATGTTAGGGTTAGGTTTAGGGTTAGCATCAGCCCTAGGATAGTGTTAGTGTTAGGGTTAGAGTCAGCCCTAGGATAGTGTTAGGGTTAGGGTTAGGGTTAGCATCCGCCCTAGGATAGTGTTAGGGTTAGGGTTAGGGTTAGCATCAGCCCTAGGATAGTGTTAGGGTTAGGGTTAACATGAACCCTAGGATAGTGTTAGGGTTAGGGTTAGGGTTATCATCAGGCCTAGGATAGTGTTAGGGTTAGGGTTAGGGTTAGCATCAGTTCAAGGATAGTGTTAGGGTTAGCGTTAGGGTTAGCATCTGCCCTAGGATATTGTTAGGGTTAGGGTTAGGGTTAGCATCAGCCCAAGGATAGTGTTAGGGTTAGGGTTAGCATCAGCCCTAGGATAGTGTTAGGGTTAGGGTTAGGGATAGCATCAGGCCCAGGATAGTGTTAGGGTTAGGGTTAGCATCAGCCCAAGGATAGTATTAGTGTTAGGGTTAGGGTTAGCATCTGCCCTAGGATATTGTTAGGGTTAGGGTTAGGGTTAGCATCAGCCCAAGGATAGTGTTAGGGTTAGGGTTAGCATCAGCCCTAGGATAGTGTTAGGGTTAGGGTTAGGGTTAGCATCAGGCCCAGGATAGTGTTAGGGTTAGGGTTAGCATCAGTCCAAGGATAGTGTTAGGGTTAGGGTTAGGGTTAGCATCAGCCCGAGGATAGTGTTAGGGTTAGGGTTAGCATCAACCCTAGGATAGTGTTTGGGTTAGGGTTAGGGTTAGCATCAGCCCTAGGATAGTGTTAGGGTTAGGGTTAGCCTCAGCCCTAGGAGAGTGTTAGGGTTAGGGATAGGGTTAGCATCAGGCCTAGGATAGTGTTAGGGTTAGGGTTAGGGTTAGCATCAGCCCTAGGATAGTGTTAGGGTTAGGGTTAGCATCAGCCCTAGGATAGTGTCAGGGTTAGTGTTAGGGTTATCATCAGGCCTAGGATAGTGTTAGGGTTAGAGTTAGCATCAGCTCTAGGATAGTGTTAGGGTTAGGGTTAGGGTTAGCATCAGCCCTAGGATAGTGTTAAGGTTAGGGTTATGGTTATCATCAGGCCTAGTATAGTGTGAGGTCTAGGGTTAGCATCATACTTAGGATAGTGTTAGGGTTAGGGTTAGGGTTAGCATCAGCCCGAGGATAGTGTTAGGGTTAGGGTTAGCATCAGCCCTAGGATAGTGTTAGGGTTAGGGTTAGGGTTATGATCAGGCCTAGGATATTGTTAGGGTTAGGGTTAGCATCAGCCCTAGCATAGTGTTAGGGTTAGGGTTAGGGTTAGCATCAGCCCTAGGATAGTGTTAGGGTTAGGGTTAGCATCAGCCCTAGGATAGTGTTAGGGTTAGGGTTAGGGTTAGCATCAGGCCTAGGATAGTGTTAGGGTTAGGGTTAGCATCAGCCCTAGGATAGTGTTAGGGTTAGGGTTAGGGTTAGCATCAGCCGTAGGATAGTGTTAGGGTTAGGGTTAGCCTCAGCCCTAAGATAGTGTTAGAGTTAGGGTTAGGGTTAGCATCAGCCCTAGGATAGTGTTAGGGTTAGGGTTAGGGTTAGCATCAGCCCTAGGATAGTGTTACGGTTAGGGTTAGCATCAGCCCTAGGATAGTGTTAGGGTTAGGGTTAGGGTTAGCATCAGGCCTAGGATAGTGTTAGGGTTAGGGTTAGCATCAACCCTAGGATAGTGTTTGGGTTAGTGTTAGGGTTAGCATCAGCCCAAGGATAGTGTTAGGGTTAGGGTTAGCCTCAGCCCTAGGAGAGTGTTAGGGTTAGGGATAGGGTTAGCATCAGGCCTAGGATAGTGTTAGGGTTAGGGTTAGGGTTAGCATCAGCCCTAGGATAGTGTTAGGGTTAGGGTTAGCATCAGCTCTAGGATAGTGTTAGGGTTAGGGTTAGGTTTAGCATCAGCCCTAGGATAGTGTTAAGGTTAGGGTTATGGTTATCATCAGGCCTAGTATAGTGTGAGGTCTAGGGTTAGTATCAGACTTAGGATAGTGTTAGGGTTAGGGTTAGGGTTAGCATCAGCCCTAGGATAGTGTTAGGGTTAGGGTTAGCATCAGCCCTAGGATAGTGTTAGGGTTAGGGTTAGGGTTATCATCAGGCCTAGGATATTGTTAGGGTTAGGGTTAGCATCAGCCCTAGGATAGTGTTAGGGTTAGGGTTAGGGTTAGCATCAGCCCTAGGATACTGTTAGGGTTAGGGTTAGCATCAGCCCTAGGATAGTGTTAGGGTTAGGGTTAGGGTTAGCATCAGGCCTAGGATAGTGTTAGGGTTAGGGTTAGCATCAGCCCTAGGATAGTGTTAGGGTTAGGGTTAGGGTTAGCATCAGCCGTAGGATAGTGTTAGGGTTAGGGTTAGCCTCAGCCCTAAGATAGTGTTAGAGTTAGGGTTAGGGTTAGCATCAGCCCTATGATAGTGTTAGGGTTAGGGTTAGGGTTAGCATCAGCCCTTGGAGAGTGTTAGGGTTAGGGTTATGGTTAGCATCAGCCCTAGGATAGTGTTAGTGTTAGGGTTAGCATCAGCCCTAGGATAGTGTTAGGGTTAGGGTTAGCATCAGCCCTAGGATAGTGTTAGGGTTAGGGTTAGCATCAGCCCTTGGATAGTCTTAGGGTTAGGGTTAGGGTTAGCATCAGCCGTAGGATAGTGTTAGTGTTAGGGTTAGCCTCAGCCCTAAGATAGTGTTAGAGTTAGGGTTAGGGTTAGCATCAGCCCTAGGATAGTGTTAGGGTTAGGGTTAGGGTTAGCATCAGCCCTAGGATAGTGTTAGTGTTAGGGTTAGCATCAGCCCTAGGATAATGTTAGGGTTAGAGTTAGGGTTAACATCCGCCCTAGGATAGTGGTAGCGTTAGGGTTAGGGTTAGCATCAGCCCTAGGATAGTGTTAGGGTTAGGGTTAGGGTTAGCATCAGCCCTAGGATAGTGTTAGGGTTAGGGTTAGCATCAGCCCTAGGATAGTGTTAGGGTTAGGGTTAGGGTTAGCATCAGCCATAGGATAGTGTTAGGGTTAGGGTTAGCATCACCCCTAGGATAGTGTTAGGGTTAGGGTTAGGGTTAGCATCACCCGTAGGATTGTGTTAGGGTTAGGGTTAGCCTGAGCCCTAAGATAGTGTTAGAGTTAGGGTTAGGGTTAGCATCAGCCCTAGGATAATGTTAGGGTTAGGTTTAGGGTTAGCATCAGCCCTAGGATAGTGTTAGTGTTAGGGTTAGCATCAGCCCTAGGATAGTGTTAGGGTAAGGGTTAGGGTTAGCATCCGCCCTAGGATAGTGTTAGGGTTAGGGTTAGGGTTATCATCAGGCCTAGGATAGTGTTAGGGTTAGGGTTAGGGTTAGCATCCTTTCAAGGATAGTGTTAGGGTTAGCGTTAGGTTTAGCATCTGCCCTAGGATATTGTTAGGGTTAGGGTTAGGGTTAGCATCAGCCCAAGGATAGTGTTAGGGTTAGGGTTAGCATCAGCCCTAGGATAGTGTTAGGGTTAGGGTTAGGGTTAGCATCAGGCCCAGGATAGTGTTAGGGTTAGGGTTAGCATCAGCCCAAGGATAGTGTTAGGGTTAGGGTTAGGGTTAGCATCAGCCCGAGGATAGTGTTAGGGTTAGGGTTAGCATCAACCCTAGGATAGTGTTTGGGTTAGGGTTAGGGTTAGCATCAGCCCTAGGATAGTGTTAGGGTTAGGGTTAGCCTCAGCCCTAGGAGAGTGTTAGGGTTAGGGATAGGGTTAGCATCAGGCCTAGGATAGTGTTAGGGTTAGGGTTAGGGTTAGCATCAGCCCTAGGATAGTGTTAGGGTTAGGGTTAGCATCAGCCCTAGGATAGTGTCAGGGTTAGTGTTAGGGTTATCATCAGGCCTAGGATAGTGTTAGGGTTAGGGTTAGCATCAGCTCTAGGATAGTGTTAGGGTTAGGGTTCGGGTTAGCATCAGCCCTAGGATAGTGTTAAGGTTAGGGTTATGGTTATCATCAGGCCTAGTATAGTGTGAGGTCTAGGGTTAGCATCATACTTAGGATAGTGTTAGGGTTAGGGTTAGGGTTAGCATCAGCCCGAGGATAGTGTTAGGGTTAGGGTTAGCATCAGCCCTAGGATAGTGTTAGGGTTAGGGTTAGGGTTATGATCAGGCCTAGGATATTGTTAGGGTTAGGGTTAGCATCAGCCCTAGCATAGTGTTAGGGTTAGGGTTAGGGTTAGCATCAGCCCTAGGATAGTGTTAGGGTTAGGGTTAGCATCAGCCCTAGGATAGTGTTAGGGTTAGGGTTAGGGTTAGCATCAGGCCTAGGATAGTGTTATGGTTAGGGTTAGCATCAGCCCTAGGATAGTGTTAGGGTTAGGGTTAGGGTTAGCATCAGCAGTAGGATAGTGTTAGGGTTAGGGTTAGCCTCAGCCCTAAGATAGTTTTAGAGTTAGGGTTAGGGTTAGCATCAGCCCTAGGATAGTGTTAGGGTTAGGGTTAGGGTTAGCATCAGCCCTAGGATAGTGTTAGGGTTAGGGTTAGCATCAGCCCTAGTATAGTGTTAGGGTTAGGGTTAGGGTTAGCATCAGGCCTAGGATAGTGTTAGGGTTAGGGTTAGCATCAGCCCTAGGATAGTGTTAGGGTTAGGGTTAGGGTTAGCATCAGCCGTAGGATAGTGTTAGGGTTAGGGTTAGCCTCAGCCCTAAGATAGTATTAGGGTTAGGGTTAGCATCAGCCCTAGGATAGTGTTAGGGTTAGGGTTAGGGTTAGCATCAGGCCTAGGATAGTGTTAGTGTTAGGGTTAGCATCAGCCCTAGGATAGTGTTAGGGTTAGGGTTAGGGTTAGCATCCGCCCTAGGATAATGTTAGGGTTAGGGTTAGGGTTAGCATCAGCCCTAGGATAGTGTTAGTGTTAGGGTTAGCATCAGCCCTAGGATAGTGTTAGGGTTAGGGTTACGGTTAGCATCCGCCCTAGGATAGTGTTAGGGTTAGGGTTAGGGTTAGCATCAGCCCTAGGATAGTGTTAGGGTTAGGGTTAACATAAATCCTAGGATAGTGTTAGGGTTAGGGTTAGGGTTATCATCAGGCCTAGGATAGTGTTAGGGTTAGGGTTAGGGTTAGCATCAGCCCTAGGATAGTGTTAGTGTTAGGGTTAGCATCAGCCCTACGATAATGTTAGGGTTAGGGTTAGGGTTAGCATCCGCCCTAGGATAGTGTTAGGGTTAGGGTTAGGGTTAGCATCAGCCCAAGGATAGTGTTAGGGTTAGGGTTAGGGTTAGCATCAGCCCTGGGATAGTGTTAGGGTGAGGGTTAGCATCAGCCCTAGGATAGTGTTAGGGTTAGGGTTAGGGTTAGCATCAGCCCTAGGATAGTGTTAGGGTTAGGGTTAGCATCACCCCTAGGATAGTGTTAGGGTTAGGGTTAGGGTTAGCATCATCCGTAGGATTGTGTTAGGGTTAGTGTTAGCCTCAGCCCTAAGATAGTGTTAGAGTTAGGGTTAGGGTTAGCATCAGCCCTAGGATAATGTTAGGGTTAGGTTTAGGGTTAGCATCAGCCCTAGGATAGTGTTAGTGTTAGTGTTAGCATCAGCCCTAGGATAGTGTTAGGGTAAGGGTTAGGGTTAGCATCCGCCCTAGGATAGTGTTAGGGTTAGGGTTAGGGTTATCATCAGGCCTAGGATAGTGTTAGGGTTAGGGTTAGGGTTAGCATCCGTTCAAGGATAGTGTTAGGGTTAGCGTTAGGTTTAGCATCTGCCCTAGGATATTGTTAGGGTTAGGGTTAGGGTTAGCATCAGCCCAAGGATAGTGTTAGGGTTAGGGTTAGCATCAGCCCTAGGATAGTGTTAGGGTTAGGGTTAGGGTTAGCATCAGGCCCAGGATAGTGTTAGGGTTAGGGTTAGCATCAGCCCAAGGATAGTGTTAGGGTTAGGGTTAGGGTTAGCATCTGCCCTAGGATATTGTTAGGGTTAGGGTTAGGGTTAGCATCAGCCCAAGGATAGTGTTAGGGTTAGGGTTAGCATCATCCCTGGGATAGTGTTAGGGTTAGGGTTAGGGTTAGCATCAGGCCCAGGATAGTGTTAGGGTTAGGGTTAGCATCAGTCCAAGGATAGTGTTAGGGTTAGGGTTAGGGTTAGCATCAGCCCGAGGATAGTGTTAGGGTTAGGGTTAGCATCAACCCTAGGATAGTGTTTGGGTTAGGGTTAGGGTTAGCATCAGCCCTAGGATAGTGTTAGGGTTAGGGTTAGCCTCAGCCCTAGGAGAGTGTTAGGGTTAGGGATAGGGTTAGCATCAGGCCTAGGATAGTGTTAGGGTTAGGGTTAGGGTTAGCATCAGCCCTAGGATAGTGTTAGGGTTAGGGTTAGCATCAGCCCTAGGATAGTGTCAGGGTTAGTGTTAGGGTTATCATCAGGCCTAGGATAGTGTTAGGGTTAGGGTTAGCATCAGCCCTAGGATAGTGTTAGGGTTAGGGTTAGGGTTAGCATCAGCCCTAGGCTAGTGTTAGGGTTAGGGTTAGCATCACCCCTAGGATAGTGTTAGGGTTAGGGTTAGGGTTAGCATCACCCGTAGGATTGTGTTAGGGTTAGGGTTAGCCTCAGCCCTAAGATAGTGTTAGAGTTAGGGTTAGGGTTAGCATCAGCCCTATGATAATGTTAGGGTTAGGTTTAGGGTTAGCATCAGCCCTAGGATAGTGTTAGTGTTAGGGTTAGCATCAGCCCTAGGATAGTGTTAGGGTAAGGGTTAGGGTTAGCATCCGCCCTAGGATAGTGTTAGGGTTAGGGTTAGGGTTATCATCAGGCCTAGGATAGTGTTAGGGTTAGGGTTAGGGTTAGCATCCGTTCAAGGATAGTGTTAGGGTTAGCGTTAGGTTTAGCATCTGCCCTAGGATATTGTTAGGGTTAGGGTTAGGGTTAGCATCAGCCCAAGGATAGTGTTAGGGTTAGGGTTAGCATCAGCCCTAGGATAGTGTTAGGGTTAGGGTTAGGGTTAGCATCAGGCCCAGGATAGTGTTAGGGTTAGGGTTAGCATCAGCCCAAGGATAGTGTTAGGGTAAGGGTTAGGGTTAGCATCTGCCCTAGGATATTGTTAGGGTTAGGGTTAGGGTTAGCATCAGCCCAAGGATAGTGTTAGGGTTAGGGTTAGCATCATCCCTAGGATAGTGTTAGGGTTAGGGTTAGGGTTAGCATCAGGCCCAGGATAGTGTTAGGGTTAGGGTTAGCATCAGTCCAAGGATAGTGTTAGGGTTAGGGTTAGGGTTAGCATCAGCCCGAGGATAGTGTTAGGGTTAGGGTTAGCATCAACCCTAGGATAGTGTTTGGGTTAGGGTTAGGGTTAGCATCAGCCCTAGGATAGTGTTAGGGTTAGGGTTAGCCTCAGCCCTAGGAGAGTGTTAGGGTTAGGGATAGGGTTAGCATCAGGCCTAGGATAGTGTTAGGGTTAGGGTTAGGGTTAGCATCAGCCCTAGGATAGTGTTAGGGTTAGGGTTAGCATCAGCCCTAGGATAGTGTCAGGGTTAGTGTTAGGGTTATCATCAGGCCTAGGATAGTGTTAGGGTTAGGGTTAGCATCAGCTCTAGGATAGTGTTAGGGTTAGGGTTAGGGTTAGCATCAGCCCTAGGATAGTGTTAAGGTTAGGGTTATGGTTATCATCAGGCCTAGTATAGTGTGAGGTCTAGGGTTAGCATCATACTTAGGATAGTGTTAGGGTTAGGGTTAGGGTTAGCATCAGCCCGAGGATAGTGTTAGGGTTAGGGTTAGCATCAGCCCTAGGATAGTGTTAGGGTTAGGGTTAGGGTTATGATCAGGCCTAGGATATTGTTAGGGTTAGGGTTAGCATCAGCCCTAGCATAGTGTTAGGGTTAGGGTTAGGGTTAGCATCAGCCCTAGGATAGTGTTAGGGTTAGGGTTAGCATCAGCCCTAGGATAGTGTTAGGGTTAGGGTTAGGGTTAGCATCAGGCCTAGGATAGTGTTAGGGTTAGGGTTAGCATCAGCCCTAGGATAGTGTTAGGGTTAGGGTTAGGGTTAGCATCAGCCGTAGGATAGTGTTAGGGTTAGGGTTAGCCTCAGCCCTAAGATAGTGTTAGAGTTAGGGTTAGGGTTAGCATCAGCCCTAGGATAGTGTTAGGGTTAGGGTTAGGGTTAGCATCAGCCCTAGGATAGTGTTAGGGTTAGGGTTAGCATCAGCCCTAGGATAGTGTTAGGGTTAGGGTTAGGGTTAGCATCAGGCCTAGGATAGTGTTAGGGTTAGGGTTAGCATCAGCCCTAGGATAGTGTTAGGGTTAGGGTTAGGGTTAGCATCAGCCGTAGGATAGTGTTAGGGTTAGGGTTAGCCTCAGCCCTAAGATAGTGTTAGAGTTAGGGTTAGGGTTAGCATCAGCCCTAGGATAGTGTTAGGGTTAGGGTTAGGGTTAGCATCAGCCCTTGGAGAGTGTTAGGGTTAGGGTTAGGGTTAGCATCAGCCCTATGATAGTGTTAGTGTTAGGGTTAGCATCAGCCCTAGGATAGTATTAGGGTTAGGGTTAGCATCAGCCCTAGGATAGTGTTAGGGTTAGGGTTAGGGTTAGCATCAGGCCTAGGATAGTGTTAGTGTTAGGGTTAGCATCAGCCCTAGGATAGTGTTAGGGTTAGGGTTAGGGTTAGCATCCGCCCTAGGATAATGTTAGGGTTAGGGTTAGGGTTAGCATCAGCCCTAGGATAGTGTTAGTGTTAGGGTTAGCATCAGCCCTAGGATAGTGTTAGGGTTAGGGTTACGGTTAGCATCCGCCCTAGGATAGTGTTAGGGTTAGGGTTAGGGTTAGCATCAGCCCTAGGATAGTGTTAGGGTTAGGGTTAACATAAATCCTAGGATAGTGTTAGGGTTAGGGTTAGGGTTATCATCAGGCCTAGGATAGTGTTAGGGTTAGGGTTAGGGTTAGCATCAGCCCTAGGATAGTGTTAGTGTTAGGGTTAGCATCAGCCCTACGATAATGTTAGGGTTAGGGTTAGGGTTAGCATCCGCCCTAGGATAGTGTTAGGGTTAGGGTTAGGGTTAGCATCAGCCCAAGGATAGTGTTAGGGTTAGGGTTAGCATCAGCCCTAGGATAGTGTTAGGGTTAGGGTTAGGGATAGCATCAGGCCCAGGATAGTGTTAGGGTTAGGGTTAGCATCAGCCCAAGGATAGTATTAGGGTTAGGGTTAGGGTTAGCATCTGCCCTAGGATATTGTTAGGGTTAGGGTTAGCATCAGCCCTAGGATAGTGTTAGGGTTAGGGTTAGCATCAGCCCTAGGATAGTGTTAGGGTTAGGGTTAGGGTTAGCATCAGGCCCAGGATAGTGTTAGGGTTAGGGTTAGCATCAGTCCAAGGATAGTGTTAGGGTTAGGGTTAGCATCAGCCCGAGGATAGTGTTAGGGTTAGGGTTAGCATCAACCCTAGGATAGTGTTTGGGTTAGGGTTAGGGTTAGCATCAGCCCTAGGATAGTGTTAGGGTTAGGGTTAGCCTCAGCCCTAGGAGAGTGTTAGGGTTAGGGATAGGGTTAGCATCAGGCCTAGGATAGTGTTAGGGTTAGGGTTAGGGTTAGCATCAGCCCTAGGATAGTGTTAGGGTTAGGGTTAGCATCAGCCCTAGGATAGTGTCAGGGTTAGTGTTAGGGTTATCATCAGGCCTAGGATAGTGTTAGGGTTAGAGTTAGCATCAGCTCTAGGATAGTGTTAGGGTTAGGGTTAGGGTTAGCATCAGCCCTAGGATAGTGTTAAGGTTAGGGTTATGGTTATCATCAGGCATAGTATAGTGTGAGGTCTAGGGTTAGCATCAGACTTAGGATAGTGTTAGGGTTAGGGTTAGGGTTAGCATCATTCCGAGGATAGCGTTAGGGTTAGGGTTAGCATCAGCCCTAGGATAGTGTTAGGGTGAGGGTTAGGGTTATGATCAGGCCTAGGATATTGTTAGGGTTAGGGTTAGCATCAGCCCTAGCATAGTGTTAGGGTTAGGGTTAGGGTTAGCATCAGCCCTAGGATAGTGTTAGGGTTAGGGTTAGCATCAGCCCTAGGATAGGGTTAGGGTTAGGGTTAGGGTTAGCATCAGGCCTAGGATAGTGTTAGGGTTAGGGTTAGCATCAGCCCTAGGATAGTGTTAGGGTTAGGGTTAGGGTTAGCATCAGCCGTAGTATAGTGTTAGGGTTAGGGTTAGCCTCAGCCCTAAGATAGTGTTAGAGTTAGGGTTAGGGTTAGCATCAGCCGTAGGATAGTGTTAGGGTTAGGGTTAGCATCAGCCCTAGGATAGTGTTAGGGTTAAGGTTAGGGTTAGCATCAGCCGTAGGATAGTGTTAGGGTTAGGGTTAGCCTCAGCCCTAAGATAGTGTTAGAGTGAGGGTTAGGGTTAGCATCAGCCCTAGGATAGTGTTAGGGTTAGGGTTAGGGTTAGCATCAGCCCTTGGAGAGTGTTAGGGTTAGGGTTAGGGTTAGCATCAGCCCTAGGATAGTGTTAGTGTTAGGGTTAGCATCAGCCCTAGGATAGTGTTAGGGTTAGGGTTAGGGTTAGCATCCGCCCTAGGATAGTGTTAGGGTTAGGGTTAGGGTTAGCATCAGCCCTAGGATAGTGTTAGGGTTAGGGTTAACATGAACCCTAGGATAGTGTTAGGGTTAGGGTTAGGGTTATCATCAGGCCTAGGATAGTGTTAGGGTTAGGGTTAGGGTTAGCATCAGTTCAAGGATAGTGTTAGGGTTAGCGTTAGGGTTAGCATCTGCCCTAGGATATTGTTAGGGTTAGGGTTAGGGTTAGCATCAGCCCAAGGATAGTGTTAGGGTTAGGGTTAGCATCAGCCCTAGGATAGTGTTAGGGTTAGGGTTAGGGTTAGCATCAGGCCCAGGATAGTGTTAGGGTTACGGTTAGCATCAGCCCTAGGATAGTGTTAGGGTTAGGGTTAGGGTTAGCATCAGGCCCAGGATAGTGTTAGGGTTAGGGTTAGCATCAGCCCAAGGATAGTATTAGGGTTAGGGTTAGGGTTAGCATCAGTCCAAGGATAGTGTTAGGGTTAGGGTTAGGGTTAGCATCAGCCCGAGGATAGTGTTAGGGTTAGGGTTAGCATCAACCCTAGGATAGTGTTTGGGTTAGGGTTAGGGTTAGCATCAGCCCTAGGATAGTGTTAGGGTTAGGGTTAGCCTCAGCCCTAGGAGAGTGTTAGGGTTAGGGATAGGGTTAGCATCAGGCCTAGGATAGTGTTAGGGTTAGGGTTAGGGTTAGCATCAGCCCTAGGATAGTGTTAGGGTTAGGGTTAGCATCAGCCCTAGGATAGTGTCAGGGTTAGTGTTAGGGTTATCATCAGGCCTAGGATAGTGTTAGGGTTAGGGTTAGCATCAGCTCTAGGATAGTGTTAGGGTTAGGGTTAGGGTTAGCATCAGCCCTAGGATAGTGTTAAGGTTAGGGTTATGGTTATCATCAGGCCTAGTATAGTGTGAGGTCTAGGGTTAGCATCAGACTTAGGATAGTGTTAGGGTTAGGGTTAGGGTTAGCATCAGCCCGAGGATCGTGTTAGGGTTAGGGTTAGCATCAGCCCTAGGATAGTGTTAGGGTTAGGGTTAGGGTTATCATCAGGCCTAGGATATTGTTAGGGTTAGGGTTAGCATCAGCCCTAGCATAGTGTTAGGGTTAGGGTTAGGGTTAGCATCAGCCCTAGGATAGTGTTAGGGTTAGGGTTAGGGTTATGATCAGGCCTAGGATATTGTTAGGGTTAGGGTTAGCATCAGCCCTAGCATAGTGTTAGGGTTAGGGTTATTGTTAGCATCAGCCCTAGGATAGTGTTAGGGTTAGGGTTAGCATCAGCCCTAGGATAGTGTTAGGGTTAGGGTTAGGGTTAGCATCAGGCCTAGGATAGTGTTAGGGTTAGGGTTAGCATCAGCCCTAGGATAGTGTTAGGGTTAGGGTTAGGGTTAGCATCAGCCGTAGGATAGTGTTAGGGTTAGGGTTAGCCTCAGCCCTAAGATAGTGTTAGAGTTAGGGTTAGGGTTAGCATCAGCCCTAGGATAGTGTTAGGGTTAGGGTTAAGGTTAGCATCAGCCCTAGGATAGTGTTAGGGTTAGGGTTAGCATCAGCCCTAGGATAGTGTTAGGGTTAGGGTTAGGGTTAGCATCAGGCCTAGGATAGTGTTAGGGTTAGGGTTAGCATCAGCCCTAGGATAGTGTTAGGGTTAGGGTTAGGGTTAGCATCAGCCGTAGGATAGTGTTAGGGTTAGGGTTAGCCTCAGCCCTAAGATAGTGTTAGAGTTAGGGTTAGGGTTAGCATCAGCCCTAGGATAGTGTTAGGGTTAGGGTTAGGGTTAGCATCAGCCCTTGGAGAGTGTTAGGGTTAGGGTTAGGGTTAGCATCAGCCCTATGATAGTGTTAGTGTTAGGGTTAGCATCAGCCCTAGGATAGTATTAGGGTTAGGGTTAGCATCAGCCCTAGGATAGTGTTAGGGTTAGGGTTAGGGTTAGCATCAGGCCTAGGATAGTGTTAGTGTTAGGGTTAGCATCAGCCCTAGGATAGTGTTAGGGTTAGGGTTAGGGTTAGCATCCGCCCTAGGATAATGTTAGGGTTAGGGTTAGGGTTAGCATCAGCCCTAGGATAGTGTTAGTGTTAGGGTTAGCATCAGCCCTAGGATAGTGTTAGGGTTAGGGTTACGGTTAGCATCCGCCCTAGGATAGTGTTAGGGTTAGGGTTAGGGTTAGCATCAGCCCTAGGATAGTGTTAGGGTTAGGGTTAACATAAATCCTAGGATAGTGTTAGGGTTAGGGTTAGGGTTATCATCAGGCCTAGGATAGTGTTAGGGTTAGGGTTAGGGTTAGCATCAGCCCTAGGATAGTGTTAGTGTTATGGTTAGCATCAGCCCTACGATAATGTTAGGGTTAGGGTTAGGGTTAGCATCCGCCCTAGGATAGTGTTAGGGTTAGGGTTAGGGTTAGCATCAGCCCTAGGATAGTGTTAGGGTTAGGGTTAGGGTTAGCATCAGCCCTAGGATAGTGTTAGAGTGAGGGTTAGCATCAGCCCTAGGATACTGTTAGGGTTAGGGTTAGGGTTAGCATCAGCCCTAGGATAGTGTTAGGGTTAGGGTTAGCATCAGCCCTAGGATAGTGTTAGGGTTAGGGTTAGGGTTAGCATCACCCGTAGGATTGTGTTAGGGTTAGGGTTAGCGTCAGCCCTAAGATAGTGTTAGAGTTAGGGTTAGGGTTAGCATCAGCCCTAGGATAATGTTAGGGTTAGGTTTAGGGTTAGCATCAGCCCTAGGATAGTGTTAGTGTTAGGGTTAGAATCAGCCCTAGGATAGTGTTAGGGTTAGGGTTAGGGTTAGCATCCGCCCTAGGATAGTGTTAGGGTTAGGGTTAGGGTTAGCATCAGCCCTAGGATAGTGTTAGGGTTAGGGTTAACATGAACCCTAGGATAGTGTTAGGGTTAGGGTTAGGGTTATCATCAGGCCTAGGATAGTGTTAGGGTTAGGGTTAGGGTTAGCATTAGTTCAAGGATAGTGTTAGGGTTAGCGTTAGGGTTAGCATCTGCCCTAGGATATTGTTAGGGTTAGGGTTAGGGTTAGCATCAGCCCTAGGATAGTGTTAGGGTTAGGGTTAGGGTTAGCATCAGGCCCAGGATAGTGTTAGGGTTAGGGTTAGCCTCAGCCCAAGGATAGTATTAGGGTTAGGGTTAGGGTTAGCATCTGCCCTAGGATATTGTTAGGGTTACGGTTAGGGTTAGCATCAGCCCAAGGATAGTGTTAGGGTTAGGGTTAGCATCAGCCCTAGGATAGTGTTAGGGTTAGGGTTAGGGTTAGCATCAGGCCCAGGATAGTGTTAGGGTTAGGGTTAGCATCAGTCCAAGGATAGTGTTAGGGTTAGGGTTAGGGTTAGCATCAGCCCGAGGTTAGTGTTAGGGTTAGGGTTAGCATCAACCCTAGGATAGTGTTTGGGTTAGGGTTAGGGTTAGCATCAGCCCTAGGATAGTGTTAGGGTTAGGGTTAGCCTCAGCCCTAGGAGAGTGTTAGGGTTAGGGATAGGGTTAGCATCAGGCCTAGGATAGTGTTAGGGTTAGGGTTAGGGTTAGCATCAGCCCTAGGATAGTGTTAGGGTTAGGGTTAGCATCAGCCCTAGGATAGTGTCAGGGTTAGTGTTAGGGTTATCATCAGGCCTAGGATAGTGTTAGGGTTAGGGTTAGCATCAGCTCTAGGATAGTGTTAGGGTTAGGGTTAGGGTTAGCATCAGCCCTAGGATAGTGTTAAGGTTAGGGTTATGGTTATCATCAGGCCTAGTATAGTGTGAGGTCTAGGGTTAGCATCAGACTTAGGATAGTGTTAGGGTTAGGGTTAGGGTTAGCATCAGCCCGAGGATCGTGTTAGGGTTAGGGTTAGCATCAGCCCTAGGATAGTGTTAGGGTTAGGGTTAGGGTTATCATCAGGCCTAGGATATTGTTAGGGTTAGGGTTAGCATCAGCCCTAGCATAGTGTTAGGGTTAGGGTTAGGGTTAGCATCAGCCCTAGGATAGTGTTAGGGTTAGGGTTAGCATCAGCCCTAGGATAGTGTTAGGGTTAGGGTTAGAATCAGCCCTAGGATAGTGTTAGGGTTAGGGTTAGGGTTAGCATCCGCCCTAGGATAGTGTTAGGGTTAGGGTTAGGGTTAGCATCAGCCCTAGGATAGTGTTAGGGTTAGGGTTAACATGAACCCTAGGATAGTGTTAGGGTTAGGGTTAGGGTTATCATCAGGCCTAGGATAGTGTTAGGGTTAGGGTTAGGGTTAGCATCAGTTCAAGGATAGTGTTAGGGTTAGCGTTAGGGTTAGCATCTGCCCTAGGATATTGTTAGGGTTAGGGTTAGGGTTAGCATCAGCCCAAGGATAGTGTTAGGGTTAGGGTTAGCATCAGCCCTAGGATAGTGTTAGGGTTAGGGTTAGGGATAGCATCAGGCCCAGGATAGTGTTAGGGTTAGGGTTAGCATCAGCCCAAGGATAGTATTAGGGTTAGGGTTAGGGTTAGCATCTGCCCTAGGATATTGTTAGGGTTAGGGTTAGGGTTAGCATCAGCCCAAGGATAGTGTTAGGGTTAGGGTTAGCATCAGCCCTAGGATAGTGTTAGGGTTAGGGTTAGGGTTAGCATCAGGCCCAGGATAGTGTTAGGGTTAGGGTTAGCATCAGTCCAAGGATAGTGTTAGGGTTAGGGTTAGGGTTAGCATCAGCCCGAGGATAGTGTTAGGGTTAGGGTTAGCATCAACCCTAGGATAGTGTTTGGGTTAGGGTTAGGGTTAGCATCAGCCCTAGGATAGTGTTAGGGTTAGGGTTAGCCTCAGCCCTAGGAGAGTGTTAGGGTTAGGGATAGGGTTAGCATCAGGCCTAGGATAGTGTTAGGGTTAGGGTTAGGGTTAGCATCAGCCCTAGGATAGTGTTAGGGTTAGGGTTAGCATCAGCCCTAGGATAGTGTCAGGGTTAGTGTTAGGGTTATCATCAGGCCTAGGATAGTGTTAGGGTTAGAGTTAGCATCAGCTCTAGGATAGTGTTAGGGTTAGGGTTAGGGTTAGCATCAGCCCTAGGATAGTGTTAAGGTTAGGGTTATGGTTATCATCAGGCATAGTATAGTGTGAGGTCTAGGGTTAGCATCAGACTTAGGATAGTGTTAGGGTTAGGGTTAGGGTTAGCATCATTCCGAGGATAGCGTTAGGGTTAGGGTTAGCATCAGCCCTAGGATAGTGTTAGGGTGAGGGTTAGGGTTATGATCAGGCCTAGGATATTGTTAGGGTTAGGGTTAGCATCAGCCCTAGCATAGTGTTAGGGTTAGGGTTAGGGTTAGCATCAGCCCTAGGATAGTGTTAGGGTTAGGGTTAGCATCAGCCCTAGGATAGGGTTAGGGTTAGGGTTAGGGTTAGCATCAGGCCTAGGATAGTGTTAGGGTTAGGGTTAGCATCAGCCCTAGGATAGTGTTAGGGTTAGGGTTAGGGTTAGCATCAGCCGTAGTATAGTGTTAGGGTTAGGGTTAGCCTCAGCCCTAAGATAGTGTTAGAGTTAGGGTTAGGGTTAGCATCAGCCGTAGGATAGTGTTAGGGTTAGGGTTAGCATCAGCCCTAGGATAGTGTTAGGGTTAAGGTTAGGGTTAGCATCAGCCGTAGGATAGTGTTAGGGTTAGGGTTAGCCTCAGCCCTAAGATAGTGTTAGAGTGAGGGTTAGGGTTAGCATCAGCCCTAGGATAGTGTTAGGGTTAGGGTTAGGGTTAGCATCAGCCCTTGGAGAGTGTTAGGGTTAGGGTTAGGGTTAGCATCAGCCCTAGGATAGTGTTAGTGTTAGGGTTAGCATCAGCCCTAGGATAGTGTTAGGGTTAGGGTTAGGGTTAGCATCCGCCCTAGGATAGTGTTAGGGTTAGGGTTAGGGTTAGCATCAGCCCTAGGATAGTGTTAGGGTTAGGGTTAACATGAACCCTAGGATAGTGTTAGGGTTAGGGTTAGGGTTATCATCAGGCCTAGGATAGTGTTAGGGTTAGGGTTAGGGTTAGCATCAGTTCAAGGATAGTGTTAGGGTTAGCGTTAGGGTTAGCATCTGCCCTAGGATATTGTTAGGGTTAGGGTTAGGGTTAGCATCAGCCCAAGGATAGTGTTAGGGTTAGGGTTAGCATCAGCCCTAGGATAGTGTTAGGGTTAGGGTTAGGGTTAGCATCAGGCCCAGGATAGTGTTAGGGTTAGGGTTAGCATCAGCCCTAGGATAGTGTTAGGGTTAGGGTTAGGGTTAGCATCAGGCCCAGGATAGTGTTAGGGTTAGGGTTAGCATCAGCCCAAGGATAGTATTAGGGTTAGGGTTAGGGTTAGCATCAGTCCAAGGATAGTGTTAGGGTTAGGGTTAGGGTTAGCATCAGCCCGAGGATAGTGTTAGGGTGAGGGTTAGCATCAACCCTAGGATAGTGTTTGGGTTAGGGTTAGGGTTAGCATCAGCCCTAGGATAGTGTTAGGGTTAGGGTTAGCCTCAGCCCTAGGAGAGTGTTAGGGTTAGGGATAGGGTTAGCATCAGGCCTAGGATAGTGTTAGGGTTAGGGTTAGGGTTAGCATCAGCCCTAGGATAGTGTTAGGGTTAGGGTTAGCATCAGCCCTAGGATAGTGTCAGGGTTAGTGTTAGGGTTATCATCAGGCCTAGGATAGTGTTAGGGTTAGGGTTAGCATCAGCTCTAGGATAGTGTTAGGGTTAGGGTTAGGGTTAGCATCAGCCCTAGGATAGTGTTAAGGTTAGGGTTATGGTTATCATCAGGCCTAGTATAGTGTGAGGTCTAGGGTTAGCATCAGACTTAGGATAGTGTTAGGGTTAGGGTTAGGGTTAGCATCAGCCCGAGGATCGTGTTAGGGTTAGGGTTAGCATCAGCCCTAGGATAGTGTTAGGGTTAGGGTTAGGGTTATCATCAGGCCTAGGATATTGTTAGGGTTAGGGTTAGCATCAGCCCTAGCATAGTGTTAGGGTTAGGGTTAGGGTTAGCATCAGCCCTAGGATAGTGTTAGGGTTAGGGTTAGGGTTATGATCAGGCCTAGGATATTGTTAGGGTTAGGGTTAGCATCAGCGCTAGCATAGTGTTAGGGTTAGGGTTATTGTTAGCATCAGCCCTAGGATAGTGTTAGGGTTAGGGTTAGCATCAGCCCTAGGATAGTGTTAGGGTTAGGGTTAGGGTTAGCATCAGGCCTAGGATAGTGTTAGGGTTAGGGTTAGCATCAGCCCTAGGATAGTGTTAGGGTTAGGGTTAGGGTTAGCATCAGCCGTAGGATAGTGTTAGGGTTAGGGTTAGCCTCAGCCCTAAGATAGTGTTACAGTTAGGGTTAGGGTTAGCATCAGCCCTAGGATAGTGTTAGGGTTAGGGTTAAGGTTAGCATCAGCCCTAGGATAGTGTTAGGGTTAGGGTTAGCATCAGCCCTAGGATAGTGTTAGGGTTAGGGTTAGGGTTAGCATCAGGCCTAGGATAGTGTTAGGGTTAGGGTTAGCATCAGCCCTAGGATAGTGTTAGGGTTAGGGTTAGGGTTAGCATCAGCCGTAGGATAGTGTTAGGGTTAGGGTTAGCCTCAGCCCTAAGATAGTGTTAGAGTTAGGGTTAGGGTTAGCATCAGCCCTAGGATAGTGTTAGGGTTAGGGTTAGGGTTAGCATCAGCCCTTGGAGAGTGTTAGGGTTAGGGTTAGGGTTAGCATCAGCCCTATGATAGTGTTAGTGTTAGGGTTAGCATCAGCCCTAGGATAGTATTAGGGTTAGGGTTAGCATCAGCCCTAGGATAGTGTTAGGGTTAGGGTTAGGGTTAGCATCAGGCCTAGGATAGTGTTAGTGTTAGGGTTAGCATCAGCCCTAGGATAGTGTTAGGGTTAGGGTTAGGGTTAGCATCCGCCCTAGGATAATGTTAGGGTTAGGGTTAGGGTTAGCATCAGCCCTAGGATAGTGTTAGTGTTAGGGTTAGCATCAGCCCTAGGATAGTGTTAGGGTTAGGGTTACGGTTAGCATCCGCCCTAGGATAGTGTTAGGGTTAGGGTTAGGGTTAGCATCAGCCCTAGGATAGTGTTAGGGTTAGGGTTAACATAAATCCTAGGATAGTGTTAGGGTTAGGGTTAGGGTTATCATCAGGCCTAGGATAGTGTTAGGGTTAGGGTTAGGGTTAGCATCAGCCCTAGGATAGTGTTAGTGTTAGGGTTAGCATCAGCCCTACGATAATGTTAGGGTTAGGGTTAGGGTTAGCATCCGCCCTAGGATAGTGTTAGGGTTAGGGTTAGGGTTAGCATCAGCCCTAGGATAGTGTTAGGGTTAGGGTTAGGGTTAGCATCAGCCCTAGGATAGTGTTAGGGTGAGGGTTAGCATCAGCCCTAGGATACTGTTAGGGTTAGGGTTAGGGTTAGCATCAGCCCTAGGATAGTGTTAGGGTTAGGGTTAGCATCAGCCCTAGGATAGTGTTAGGGTTAGGGTTAGGGTTAGCATCACCCGTAGGATTGTGTTAGGGTTAGGGTTAGCGTCAGCCCTAAGATAGTGTTAGAGTTAGGGTTAGGGTTAGCATCAGCCCTAGGATAATGTTAGGGTTAGGTTTAGGGTTAGCATCAGCCCTAGGATAGTGTTAGTGTTAGGGTTAGAATCAGCCCTAGGATAGTGTTAGGGTTAGGGTTAGGGTTAGCATCCGCCCTAGGATAGTGTTAGGGTTAGGGTTAGGGTTAGCATCAGCCCTAGGATAGTGTTAGGGTTAGGGTTAACATGAACCCTAGGATAGTGTTAGGGTTAGGGTTAGGGTTATCATCAGGCCTAGGATAGTGTTAGGGTTAGGGTTAGGGTTAGCATTAGTTCAAGGATAGTGTTAGGGTTAGCGTTAGGGTTAGCATCTGCCCTAGGATATTGTTAGGGTTAGGGTTAGGGTTAGCATCAGCCCTAGGATAGTGTTAGGGTTAGGGTTAGGGTTAGCATCAGGCCCAGGATAGTGTTAGGGTTAGGGTTAGCATCAGCCCAAGGATAGTATTAGGGTTAGGGTTAGCGTTAGCATCAGCCCTAGGATATTGTTAGGGTTAGGGTTAGGGTTAGCATCAGCCCAAGGATAGTGTTAGGGTTAGGGTTAGCATCAGCCCTAGGATAGTGTTAGGGTTAGGGTTAGGGTTAGCATCAGGCCCAGGATAGTGTTAGGGTTAGGGTTAGCATCAGTCCAAGGATAGTGTTAGGGTTAGGGTTAGGGTTAGCATCAGCCCGAGGATAGTGTTAGGGTTAGGGTTAGCATCAACCCTAGGATAGTGTTTGGGTTAGGGTTAGGGTTAGCATCAGCCCTAGGATAGTGTTAGGGTTAGGGTTAGCCTCAGCCCTAGGAGAGTGTTAGGGTTAGGGATAGGGTTAGCATCAGGCCTAGGATAGTGTTAGGGTTAGGGTTAGGGTTAGCATCAGCCCTAGGATAGTGTTAGGGTTAGGGTTAGCATCAGCCCTAGGATAGTGTCAGGGTTAGTGTTAGGGTTATCATCAGGCCTAGGATAGTGTTAGGGTTAGGGTTAGCATCAGCTCTAGGATAGTGTTAGGGTTAGGGTTAGGGTTAGCATCAGCCCTAGGATAGTGTTAAGGTTAGGGTTATGGTTATCATCAGGCCTAGTATAGTGTGAGGTCTAGGGTTAGCATCAGACTTAGGATAGTGTTAGGGTTAGGGTTAGGGTTACCATCAGCCCGAGGATCGTGTTAGGGTTAGGGTTAGCATCAGCCCTAGGATAGTGTTAGGGTTAGGGTTAGGGTTATCATCAGGCCTAGGATATTGTTAGGGTTAGGGTTAGCATCAGCCCTAGCATAGTGTTAGGGTTAGGGTTAGGGTTAGCATCAGCCCTAGGATAGTGTTAGGGTTAGGGTTAGCATCAGCCCTAGGATAGTGTTAGGGTTAGGGTTAGGGTTAGCATCAGGCCTAGGATAGTGTTAGGGTTAGGGTTAGCATCAGCCCTAGGATAGTGTTAGGGTTAGGGTTAGGGTTAGCATCCGCCCTAGGATAGTGTTAGGGTTAGGGTTAGCCTCAGCCCTAAGATAGTGTTAGAGTTAGGGTTAGGGTTAGCATCAGCCCTAGGATAGTGTTATGGTTAGGGTTAGGGTTAGCATCAGCCCTAGGATAGTGTTAGGGTTAGGGTTAGCATCAGCCCTAGGATAGTGTTAGGGTTAGGGTTAGGGTTAGCATCAGGCCTAGGATAGTGTTAGGGTTAGGGTTAGCATCAGCCCTAGGATAGTGTTAGGGTTAGGGTTAGGGTTAGCATCAGCCGTAGGATAGTGTTAGTGTTAGGGTTAGCATCAGCCCTAGGATAGTGTTAGGTTTAGGGTTACGGTTAGCATCCGCCCTAGGATAGTGTTAGGGTTAGGGTTAGGGTTATCATCAGGCCTAGGATAGTGTTAGGGTTAGGGTTAGGGTTAGCATCAGTTCAAGGATACTGTTAGGGTTAGGGTTAGGGTTAGCATCTGCCCTAGGATAGTGTTAGGGTTAGGGTTAGGGTTAGCATCAGCCCAAGGATAGTGTTAGGGTTAGGGTTAGCATGAGCCCTAGGATAGTGTTAGGGTTAGGGTTAGGGTTAGCAACAGGCCTAGGATAGTGTTAGGGTTAGGGTTAGGGTTAGCATCAGGCCCAGGATAATGTTAGGGTTAGGGTTAGCATCAGCCCAAGGATAGTGTTAGGGTTAGGGTTAGGGTTAGCATCTGCCCTAGGATATTGTTAGGGTTAGGGTTAGGGTTAGCATCAGCCCAAGGATAGTGTTAGGGTTAGGGTTAGCATCAGCCCTAGGATAGTGTTAGGGTTAGGGTTAGGGTTAGCATCAGGCCCAGGATAGTGTTAGGGTTAGGGTTAGCATCAGTCCAAGGATAGTGTTAGGGTTAGGGTTAGGGTTAGCATCAGCCCGAGGATAGTGTTAGGGTTAGGGTTAGCATCAACCCTAGGATAGTGTTAGGGTTAGGGTTAGGGTTAGCATCAGCCGTAGGATAGTGTTAGGGTTAGGGTTAGCCTCAGCCCTAAGATAGTGTTAGAGTTAGGGTTAGGGTTAGCATCAGCCCTAGGATAGTGTTAGGGTTAGGGTTAGGGTTAGCATCAGCCCTTGGAGAGTGTTAGGGTTAGGGTTAGGGTTAGCATCAGCCCTATGATAGTGTTAGTGTTAGGGTTAGCATCAGCCCTAGGATAGTATTAGGGTTAGGGTTAGCATCAGCCCTAGGATAGTGTTAGGGTTAGGGTTAGGGTTAGCATCAGGCCTAGGATAGTGTTAGTGTTAGGGTTAGCATCAGCCCTAGGATAGTGTTAGGGTTAGGGTTAGGGTTAGCATCCGCCCTAGGATAATGTTAGGGTTAGGGTTAGGGTTAGCATCAGCCCTAGGATAGTGTTAGTGTTAGGGTTAGCATCAGCCCTAGGATAGTGTTAGGGTTAGGGTTACGGTTAGCATCCGCCCTAGGATAGTGTTAGTGTTAGGGTTAGGGTTAGCATCAGCCCTAGGATAGTGTTAGGGTTAGGGTTAACATAAATCCTAGGATAGTGTTAGGGTTAGGGTTAGGGTTATCATCAGGCCTAGGATAGTGTTAGGGTTAGGGTTAGGGTTAGCATCAGCCCTAGGATAGTGTTAGTGTTAGGGTTAGCATCAGCCCTACGATAATGTTAGGGTTAGGGTTAGGGTTAGCATCCGCCCTAGGATAGTGTTAGGGTTAGGGTTAAGGTTAGCATCAGCCCAAGGATAGTGTTAGGGTTAGGGTTAGGGTTAGCATCAGCCCTAGGATAGTGTTAGGGTGAGGGTTAGCATCAGCCCTAGGATACTGTTAGGGTTAGGGTTAGGGTTAGCATCAGCCCTAGGATAGTGTTAGGGTTAGGGTTAGCATCAGCCCTAGGATAGTGTTAGGGTTAGGGTTAGGGTTAGCATCACCCGTAGGATTGTGTTAGGGTTAGGGTTAGCGTCAGCCCTAAGATAGTGTTAGAGTTAGGGTTAGGGTTAGCATCAGCCCTAGGATAATGTTAGGGTTAGGTTTAGGGTTAGCATCAGCCCTAGGATAGTGTTAGTGTTAGGGTTAGAATCAGCCCTAGGATAGTGTTAGGGTTAGGGTTAGGGTTAGCATCCGCCCTAGGATAGTGTTAGGGTTAGGGTTAGGGTTAGCATCAGCCCTAGGATAGTGTTAGCGTTAGGGTTAACATGAACCCTAGGATAGTGTTAGGGTTAGGGTTAGGGTTATCATCAGGCCTAGGATAGTGTTAGGGTTAGGGTTAGGGTTAGCATCAGTTCAAGGATAGTGTTAGGGTTAGCGTTAGGGTTAGCATCTGCCCTAGGATATTGTTAGGGTTAGGGTTAGGGTTAGCATCAGCCCAAGGATAGTGTTAGGGTTAGGGTTAGCATCAGCCCTAGGATAGTGTTAGGGTTAGGGTTAGGGATAGCATCAGGCCCAGGATAGTGTTAGGGTTAGGGTTAGCATCAGCCCAAGGATAGTATTAGGGTTAGGGTTAGGGTTAGCATCTGCCCTAGGATATTGTTAGGGTTAGGGTTAGGGTTAGCATCAGCCCAAGGATAGTGTTAGGGTTAGGGTTAGCATCAGCCCTAGGATAGTGTTAGGGTTAGGGTTAGGGTTAGCATCAGGCCCAGGATAGTGTTAGGGTTAGGGTTAGCATCAGTCCAAGGATAGTGTTAGGGTTAGGGTTAGGGTTAGCATCAGCCCGAGGATAGTGTTAGGGTTAGGGTTAGCATCAACCCTAGGATAGTGTTTGGGTTAGGGTTAGGGTTAGCATCAGCCCTAGGATAGTGTTAGGGTTAGGGTTAGCCTCAGCCCTAGGAGAGTGTTAGGGTTAGGGATAGGGTTAGCATCAGGCCTAGGATAGTGTTAGGGTTAGGGTTAGGGTTAGCATCAGCCCTAGGATAGTGTTAGGGTTAGGGTTAGCATCAGCCCTAGGATAGTGTCAGGGTTAGTGTTAGGGTTATCATCAGGCCTAGGATAGTGTTAGGGTTAGGGTTAGCATCAGCTCTAGGATAGTGTTAGGGTTAGGGTTAGGGTTAGCATCAGCCCTAGGATAGTGTTAAGGTTAGGGTTATGGTTATCATCAGGCATAGTATAGTGTGAGGTCTAGGGTTAGCATCAGACTTAGGATAGTGTTAGGGTTAGGGTTAGGGTTAGCATCATTCCGAGGATAGCGTTAGGGTTAGGGTTAGCATCAGCCCTAGGATAGTGTTAGGGTGAGGGTTAGGGTTATGATCAGGCCTAGGATATTGTTAGGGTTAGGGTTAGCATCAGCCCTAGCATAGTGTTAGGGTTAGGGTTAGGGTTAGCATCAGCCCTAGGATAGTGTTAGGGTTAGGGTTAGCATCAGCCCTAGGATAGGGTTAGGGTTAGGGTTAGGGTTAGCATCAGGCCTAGGATAGTGTTAGGGTTAGGGTTAGCATCAGCCCTAGGATAGTGTTAGGGTTAGGGTTAGGGTTAGCATCAGCCGTAGTATAGTGTTAGGGTTAGGGTTAGCCTCAGCCCTAAGATAGTGTTAGAGTTAGGGTTAGGGTTAGCATCAGCCGTAGGATAGTGTTAGGATTAGGGTTAGCATCAGCCCTAGGATAGTGTTAGGGTTAGGGTTAGGGTTAGCATCAGCCGTAGGATAGTGTTAGGGTTAGGGTTAGCCTCAGCCCTAAGATAGTGTTAGAGTGAGGGTTAGGGTTAGCATCAGCCCTAGGATAGTGTTAGGGTTAGGGTTAGGGTTAGCATCAGCCCTTGGAGAGTGTTAGGGTTAGGGTTAGGGTTAGCATCAGCCCTAGGATAGTGTTAGTGTTAGGGTTAGCATCAGCCCTAGGATAGTGTTAGGGTTAGGGTTAGGGTTAGCATCCGCCCTAGGATAGTGTTAGGGTTAGGGTTAGGGTTAGCATCAGCCCTAGGATAGTGTTAGGGTTAGGGTTAACATGAACCCTAGGATAGTGTTAGGGTTAGGGTTAGGGTTATCATCAGGCCTAGGATAGTGTTAGGGTTAGGGTTAGGGTTAGCATCAGTTCAAGGATAGTGTTAGGGTTAGCGTTAGGGTTAGCATCTGCCCTAGGATATTGTTAGGGTTAGGGTTAGGGTTAGCATCAGCCCAAGGATAGTGTTAGGGTTAGGGTTAGCATCAGCCCTAGGATAGTGTTAGGGTTAGGGTTAGGGTTAGCATCAGGCCCAGGATAGTGTTAGGGTTAGGGTTAGCATCAGCCCTAGGATAGTGTTAGGGTTAGGGTTAGGGTTAGCATCAGGCCCAGGATAGTGTTAGGGTTAGGGTTAGCATCAGACCAAGGATAGTATTAGGGTTAGGGTTAGGGTTAGCATCAGTCCAAGGATAGTGTTAGGGTTAGGGTTAGGGTTAGCATCAGCCCGAGGATAGTGTTAGGGTTAGGGTTAGCATCAACCCTAGGATAGTGTTTGGGTTAGGGTTAGGGTTAGCATCAGCCCTAGGATAGTGTTAGGGTTAGGGTTAGCCTCAGCCCTAGGAGAGTGTTAGGGTTAGGGATAGGGTTAGCATCAGGCCTAGGATAGTGTTAGGGTTAGGGTTAGGGTTAGCATCAGCCCTAGGATAGTGTTAGGGTTAGGGTTAGCATCAGCCCTAGGATAGTGTCAGGGTTAGTGTTAGGGTTATCATCAGGCCTAGGATAGTGTTAGTGTTAGGGTTAGCATCAGCTCTAGGATAGTGTTAGGGTTAGGGTTAGGGTTAGCATCAGCCCTAGGATAGTGTTAAGGTTAGGGTTATGGTTATCATCAGGCCTAGTATAGTGTGAGGTCTAGGGTTAGCATCAGACTTAGGATAGTGTTAGGGTTAGGGTTAGGGTTAGCATCAGCCCGAGGATCGTGTTAGGGTTAGGGTTAGCATCAGCCCTAGGATAGTGTTAGGGTTAGGGTTAGGGTTATCATCAGGCCTAGGATATTGTTAGGGTTAGGGTTAGCATCAGCCCTAGCATAGTGTTAGGGTTAGGGTTAGGGTTAGCATCAGCCCTAGGATAGTGTTAGGGTTAGGGTTAAGGTTAGCATCAGCCCTAGGATAGTGTTAGGGTTAGGGTTAGCATCAGCCCTAGGATAGTGTTAGGGTTAGGGTTAGGGTTAGCATCAGGCCTAGGATAGGGTTAGGGTTAGGGTTAGCATCAGCCCTAGGATAGTGTTAGGGTTAGGGTTAGGGTTAGCATCAGGCCTAGGATAGTGTTAGGGTTAGGGTTAGCATCAGCCCTAGGATAGTGTTAGGGTTAGGGTTAGGGTTAGCATCAGCCGTAGGATAGTGTTAGGGTTAGGGTTAGCCTCAGCCCTAAGATAGTGTTAGAGTTAGGGTTAGGGTTAGCATCAGCCCTAGGATAGTGTTAGTGTTAGGGTTAAGGTTAGCATCAGCCCTAGGATAGTGTTAGGGTTAGGGTTAGCATCAGCCCTAGGATAGTGTTAGGTTTAGGGTTAGGGTTAGCATCAGGCCTAGGATAGTGTTAGGGTTAGGGTTAGCATCAGCCCTAGGATAGTGTTAGGGTTAGGGTTAGGGTTAGCATCAGCCGTAGGATAGTGTTAGGGTTAGGGTTAGCCTCAGCCCTAAGATAGTGTTAGAGTTAGGGTTAGGGTTAGCATCAGCCCTAGGATAGTGTTAGGGTTAGGGTTAGGGTTAGCATCAGCCCTTGGAGAGTGTTAGGGTTAGGGTTAGGGTTAGCATCAGCCCTATGATAGTGTTAGTGTTAGGGTTAGCATCAGCCCTAGGATAGTATTAGGGTTAGGGTAGCATCAGCCCTAGGATAGTGTTAGGGTTAGGGTTAGGGTTAGCATCAGGCCTAGGATAGTGTTAGTGTTAGGGTTAGCATCAGCCCTAGGATAGTGTTAGGGTTAGGGTTAGGGTTAGCATCCGCCCTAGGATAATGTTAGGGTTAGGGTTAGGGTTAGCATCAGCCCTAGGATAGTGTTAGTGTTAGGGTTAGCATCAGCCCTAGGATAGTGTTAGGGTTAGGGTTACGGTTAGCATCCGCCCTAGGATAGTGTTAGGGTTAGGGTTAGGGTTAGCATCAGCCCTAGGATAGTGTTAGGGTTAGGGTTAACATAAATCCTAGGATAGTGTTAGGGTTAGGGTTAGGGTTATCATCAGGCCTAGGATAGTGTTAGGGTTAGGGTTAGGGTTAGCATCAGCCCTAGGATAGTGTTAGTGTTAGGGTTAGCATTAGCCCTACGATAATGTTAGGGTTAGGGTTAGGGTTAGCATCCGCCCTAGGATAGTGTTAGGGTTAGGGTTAGGGTTAGCATCAGCCCTAGGATAGTGTTAGGGTTAGGGTTAGGGTTAGCATCAGCCCTAGGATAGTGTTAGGGTGAGGGTTAGCATCAGCCCTAGGATACTGTTAGGGTTAGGGTTAGGGTTAGCATCAGCCCTAGGATAGTGTTAAGGTTAGGGTTATGGTTATCATCAGGCCTAGTATAGTGTGAGGTCTAGGGTTAGCATCATACTTAGGATAGTGTTAGGGTTAGGGTTAGGGTTAGCATCAGCCCGAGGATAGTGTTAGGGTTAGGGTTAGCATCAGCCCTAGGATAGTGTTAGGGTTAGGGTTAGGGTTATGATCAGGCCTAGGATATTGTTAGGGTTAGGGTTAGCATCAGCCCTAGCATAGTGTTAGGGTTAGGGTTAGGGTTAGCATCAGCCCTAGGATAGTGTTAGGGTTAGGGTTAGCATCAGCCCTAGGATAGTGTTAGGGTTAGGGTTAGGGTTAGCATCAGGCCTAGGATAGTGTTAGGGTTAGGGTTAGCATCAGCCCTAGGATAGTGTTAGGGTTAGGGTTAGGGTTAGCATCAGCCGTAGGATAGTGTTAGGGTTAGGGTTAGCCTCAGCCCTAAGATAGTGTTAGAGTTAGGGTTAGGGTTAGCATCAGCCCTAGGATAGTGTTAGGGTTAGGGTTAGGGTTAGCATCAGCCCTAGGATAGTGTTAGGGTTAGGGTTAGCATCAGCCCTAGGATAGTGTTAGGGTTAGGGTTAGCATCAGGCCTAGGATAGTGTTAGGGTTAGGGTTAGCATCAGCCCTAGGATAGTGTTAGGGTTAGGGTTAGGGTTAGCATCAGCCGTAGGATAGTGTTAGGGTTAGGGTTAGCCTCAGCCCTAAGATAGTGTTAGAGTTAGGGTTAGGGTTAGCATCAGCCCTAGGATAGTGTTAGGGTTAGGGTTAGGGTTAGCATCAGCCCTTGGAGAGTGTTAGGGTTAGGGTTAGGGTTAGCATCAGCCCTATGATAGTGTTAGTGTTAGGGTTAGCATCAGCCCTAGGATAGTATTAGGGTTAGGGTTAGCATCAGCCCTAGGATAGTGTTAGGGTTAGGGTTAGGGTTAGCATCAGGCCTAGGATAGTGTTAGTGTTAGGGTTAGCATCAGCCCTAGGATAGTGTTAGGGTTAGGGTTAGGGTTAGCATCCGCCCTAGGATAATGTTAGGGTTAGGGTTAGGGTTAGCATCAGCCCTAGGATAGTGTTAGTGTTAGGGTTAGCATCAGCCCTAGGATAGTGTTAGGGTTAGGGTTACGGTTAGCATCCGCCCTAGGATAGTGTTAGTGTTAGGGTTAGGGTTAGCATCAGCCCTAGGATAGTGTTAGGGTTAGGGTTAACATAAATCCTAGGATAGTGTTAGGGTTAGGGTTAGGGTTATCATCAGGCCTAGGATAGTGTTAGGGTTAGGGTTAGGGTTAGCATCAGCCCTAGGATAGTGTTAGTGTTAGGGTTAGCATCAGCCCTACGATAATGTTAGGGTTAGGGTTAGGGTTAGCATCCGCCCTAGGATAGTGTTAGGGTTAGGGTTAAGGTTAGCATCAGCCCAAGGATAGTGTTAGGGTTAGGGTTAGGGTTAGCATCAGCCCTAGGATAGTGTTAGGGTGAGGGTTAGCATCAGCCCTAGGATACTGTTAGGGTTAGGGTTAGGGTTAGCATCAGCCCTAGGATAGTGTTAGGGTTAGGGTTAGCATCAGCCCTAGGATAGTGTTAGGGTTAGGGTTAGGGTTAGCATCACCCGTAGGATTGTGTTAGGGTTAGGGTTAGCGTCAGCCCTAAGATAGTGTTAGAGTTAGGGTTAGGGTTAGCATTAGCCCTAGGATAATGTTAGGGTTAGGTTTAGGGTTAGCATCAGCCCTAGGATAGTGTTAGTGTTAGGGTTAGAATCAGCCCTAGGATAGTGTTAGGGTTAGGGTTAGGGTTAGCATCCGCCCTAGGATAGTGTTAGGGTTAGGGTTAGGGTTAGCATCAGCCGTAGGATAGTGTTAGGGTTAGGGTTAACATGAACCCTAGGATAGTGTTAGGGTTAGGGTTAGGGTTATCATCAGGCCTAGGATAGTGTTAGGGTTAGGGTTAGGGTTAGCATCAGTTCAAGGATAGTGTTAGGGTTAGCGTTAGGGTTAGCATCTGCCCTAGGATATTGTTAGGGTTAGGGTTAGGGTTAGCATCAGCCCAAGGATAGTGTTAGGGTTAGGGTTAGCATCAGCCCTAGGATAGTGTTAGGGTTAGGGTTAGGGATAGCATCAGGCCCAGGATAGTGTTAGGGTTAGGGTTAGCATCAGCCCAAGGATAGTATTAGGGTTAGGGTTAGGGTTAGCATCTGCCCTAGGATATTGTTAGGGTTAGGGTTAGGGTTAGCATCAGCCCAAGGATAGTGTTAGGGTTAGGGTTAGCATCAGCCCTAGGATAGTGTTAGGGTTAGGGTTAGGGTTAGCATCAGGCCCAGGATAGTGTTAGGGTTAGGGTTAGCATCAGTCCAAGGATAGTGTTAGGGTTAGGGTTAGGGTTAGCATCAGCCCGAGGATAGTGTTAGGGTTAGGGTTAGCATCAACCCTAGGATAGTGTTTGGGTTAGGGTTAGGGTTAGCATCAGCCCTAGGATAGTGTTAGGGTTAGGGTTAGCCTCAGCCCTAGGAGAGTGTTAGGGTTAGGGATAGGGTTAGCATCAGGCCTAGGATAGTGTTAGGATTAGGGTTAGGGTTAGCATCAGCCCTAGGATAGTGTTAGGGTTAGGGTTAGCATCAGCCCTAGGATAGTGTCAGGGTTAGTGTTAGGGTTATCATCAGGCCTAGGATAGTGTTAGGGTTAGAGTTAGCATCAGCTCTAGGATAGTGTTAGGGTTAGGGTTAGGGTTAGCATCAGCCCTAGGATAGTGTTAAGGTTAGGGTTATGGTTATCATCAGGCATAGTATAGTGTGAGGTCTAGGGTTAGCATCAGACTTAGGATAGTGTTAGGGTTAGGGTTAGGGTTAGCATCATTCCGAGGATAGCGTTAGGGTTAGGGTTAGCATCAGCCCTAGGATAGTGTTAGGGTGAGGGTTAGGGTTATGATCAGGCCTAGGATATTGTTAGGGTTAGGGTTAGCATCAGCCCTAGCATAGTGTTAGGGTTAGGGTTAGGGTTAGCATCAGCCCTAGGATAGTGTTAGGGTTAGGGTTAGCATCAGCCCTAGGATAGGGTTAGGGTTAGGGTTAGGGTTAGCATCAGGCCTAGGATAGTGTTAGGGTTAGGGTTAGCATCAGCCCTAGGATAGTGTTAGGGTTAGGGTTAGGGTTAGCATCAGCCGTAGTATAGTGTTAGGGTTAGGGTTAGCCTCAGCCCTAAGATAGTGTTAGAGTTAGGGTTAGGGTTAGCATCAGCCGTAGGATAGTGTTAGGGTTAGGGTTAGCATCAGCCCTAGGATAGTGTTAGGGTTAGGGTTAGGGTTAGCATCAGCCGTAGGATAGTGTTAGGGTTAGGGTTAGCCTCAGCCCTAAGATAGTGTTAGAGTGAGGGTTAGGGTTAGCATCAGCCCTAGGATAGTGTTAGGGTTAGGGTTAGGGTTAGCATCAGCCCTTGGAGAGTGTTAGGGTTAGGGTTAGGGTTAGCATCAGCCCTAGGATAGTGTTAGTGTTAGGGTTAGCATCAGCCCTAGGATAGTGTTAGGGTTAGGGTTAGGGTTAGCATCCGCCCTAGGATAGTGTTAGGGTTAGGGTTAGGGTTAGCATCAGCCCTAGGATAGTGTTAGGGTTAGGGTTAACATGAACCCTAGGATAGTGTTAGGGTTAGGGTTAGGGTTATCATCAGGCCTAGGATAGTGTTAGGGTTAGGGTTAGGGTTAGCATCAGTTCAAGGATAGTGTTAGGGTTAGCGTTAGGGTTAGCATCTGCCCTAGGATATTGTTAGGGTTAGGGTTAGGGTTAGCATCAGCCCAAGGATAGTGTTAGGGTTAGGGTTAGCATCAGCCCTAGGATAGTGTTAGGGTTAGGGTTAGGGTTAGCATCAGGCCCAGGATAGTGTTAGGGTTAGGGTTAGCATCAGCCCTAGGATAGTGTTAGGGTTAGGGTTAGGGTTAGCATCAGGCCCAGGATAGTGTTAGGGTTAGGGTTAGCATCAGACCAAGGATAGTATTAGGGTTAGGGTTAGGGTTAGCATCAGTCCAAGGATAGTGTTAGGGTTAGGGTTAGGGTTAGCATCAGCCCGAGGATAGTGTTAGGGTTAGGGTTAGCATCAACCCTAGGATAGTGTTTGGGTTAGGGTTAGGGTTAGCATCAGCCCTAGGATAGTGTTAGGGTTAGGGTTAGCCTCAGCCCTAGGAGAGTGTTAGGGTTAGGGATAGGGTTAGCATCAGGCCTAGGATAGTGTTAGGGTTAGGGTTAGGGTTAGCATCAGCCCTAGGATAGTGTTAGGGTTAGGGTTAGCATCAGCCCTAGGATAGTGTCAGGGTTAGTGTTAGGGTTATCATCAGGCCTAGGATAGTGTTAGGGTTAGGGTTAGCATCAGCTCTAGGATAGTGTTAGGGTTAGGGTTAGGGTTAGCATCAGCCCTAGGATAGTGTTAAGGTTAGGGTTATGGTTATCATCAGGCCTAGTATAGTGTGAGGTCTAGGGTTAGCATCAGACTTAGGATAGTGTTAGGGTTAGGGTTAGGGTTAGCATCAGCCCGAGGATCGTGTTAGGGTTAGGGTTAGCATCAGCCCTAGGATAGTGTTAGGGTTAGGGTTAGGGTTATCATCAGGCCTAGGATATTGTTAGGGTTAGGGTTAGCATCAGCCCTAGCATAGTGTTAGGGTTAGGGTTAGGGTTAGCATCAGCCCTAGGATAGTGTTAGGTTAGCATCAGCCCTAGGATAGTGTTAGGGTTAGGGTTAGCATCAGCCCTAGGATAGTGTTAGGGTTAGGGTTAGGGTTAGCATCAGGCCTAGGATAGGGTTAGGGTTAGGGTTAGCATCAGCCCTAGGATAGTGTTAGGGTTAGGGTTAGGGTTAGCATCAGGCCTAGGATAGTGTTAGGTTAGGGTTAGCATCAGCCCTAGGATAGTGTTAGGGTTAGGGTTAGGGTTAGCATCAGCCGTAGGATAGTGTTAGGGTTAGGGTTAGCCTCAGCCCTAAGATAGTGTTAGAGTTAGGGTTAGGGTTAGCATCAGCCCTAGGATAGTGTTAGTGTTAGGGTTAAGGTTAGCATCAGCCCTAGGATAGTGTTAGGGTTAGGGTTAGCATCAGCCCTAGGATAGTGTTAGGTTTAGGGTTAGGGTTAGCATCAGGCCTAGGATAGTGTTAGGGTTAGGGTTAGCATCAGCCCTAGGATAGTGTTAGGGTTAGGGTTAGGGTTAGCATCAGCCGTAGGATAGTGTTAGGGTTAGTGTTAGCCTCAGCCCTAAGATAGTGTTAGAGTTAGGGTTAGGGTTAGCATCAGCCCTAGGATAGTGTTAGGGTTAGGGTTAGGGTTAGCATCAGCCCTTGGAGAGTGTTAGGGTTAGGGTTAGGGTTAGCATCAGCCCTATGATAGTGTTAGTGTTAGGGTTAGCATCAGCCCTAGGATAGTATTAGGGTTAGGGTAGCATCAGCCCTAGGATAGTGTTAGGGTTAGGGTTAGGGTTAGCATCAGGCCTAGGATAGTGTTAGTGTTAGGGTTAGCATCAGCCCTAGGATAGTGTTAGGGTTAGGGTTAGGGTTAGCATCCGCCCTAGGATAATGTTAGGGTTAGGGTTAGGGTTAGCATCAGCCCTAGGATAGTGTTAGTGTTAGGGTTAGCATCAGCCCTAGGATAGTGTTAGGGTTAGGGTTACGGTTAGCATCCGCCCTAGGATAGTGTTAGGGTTAGGGTTAGGGTTAGCATCAGCCCTAGGATAGTGTTAGGGTTAGGGTTAACATAAATCCTAGGATAGTGTTAGGGTTAGGGTTAGGGTTATCATCAGGCCTAGGATAGTGTTAGGGTTAGGGTTAGGGTTAGCATCAGCCCTAGGATAGTGTTAGTGTTAGGGTTAGCATCAGCCCTACGATAATGTTAGGGTTAGGGTTAGGGTTAGCATCCGCCCTAGGATAGTGTTAGGGTTAGGGTTAGGGTTAGCATCAGCCCTAGGATAGTGTTAGGGTTAGGGTTAGGGTTAGCATCAGCCCTAGGATAGTGTTAGGGTGAGGGTTAGCATCAGCCCTAGGATACTGTTAGGGTTAGGGTTAGGGTTAGCATCAGCCCTAGGATAGTGTTAGGGTTAGGGTTAGCATCAGCCCTGGGATAGTGTTAGGGTTAGGGTTAGGGTTAGCATCACCCGTAGGATTGTGTTAGGGTTAGGGTTAGCGTCAGCCCTAAGATAGTGTTAGAGTTAGGGTTAGGGTTAGCATCAGCCCTAGGATAATGTTAGGGTTAGGTTTAGGGTTAGCATCAGCCCTAGGATAGTGTTAGTGTTAGGGTTAGAATCAGCCCTAGGATAGTGTTAGGGTTAGGGTTAGGGTTAGCATCCGCCCTAGGATAGTGTTAGGGTTAGGGTTAGGGTTAGCATCAGCCCTAGGATAGTGTTAGGGTTAGGGTTAACATGAACCCTAGGATAGTGTTAGGGTTAGGGTTAGGGTTATCATCAGGCCTAGGATAGTGTTAGGGTTAGGGTTAGGGTTAGCATTAGTTCAAGGATAGTGTTAGGGTTAGCGTTAGGGTTAGCATCTGCCCTAGGATATTGTTAGGGTTAGGGTTAGGGTTAGCATCAGCCCTAGGATAGTGTTAGGGTTAGGGTTAGGGTTAGCATCAGGCCCAGGATAGTGTTAGGGTTAGGGTTAGCATCAGCCCAAGGATAGTATTAGGGTTAGGGTTAGGGTTAGCATCTTCCCTAGGATATTGTTAGGGTTAGGGTTAGGGTTAGCATCAGCCCAAGGATAGTGTTAGGGTTAGGGTTAGCATCAGCCCTAGGATAGTGTTAGGGTTAGGGTTAGGGTTAGCATCAGGCCCAGGATAGTGTTAGGGTTAGGGTTAGCATCAGTCCAAGGATAGTGTTAGGGTTAGGGTTAGGGTTAGCATCAGCCCGAGGATAGTGTTAGGGTTAGGGTTAGCATCAACACTAGGATAGTGTTTGGGTTAGGGTTAGGGTTAGCATCAGCCCTAGGATAGTGTTAGGGTTAGGGTTAGCCTAAGCCCTAGGAGAGTGTTAGGGTTAGGGATAGGGTTAGCATCAGGCCTAGGATAGTGTTAGGGTTAGGGTTAGGGTTAGCATCAGCCCTAGGATAGTGTTACGGTTAGGGTTAGCATCAGCCCTAGGATAGTGTCAGGGTTAGTGTTAGGGTTATCATCAGGCCTAGGATAGTGTTAGGGTTAGGGTTAGCATCAGCTCTAGGATAGTGTTAGGGTTAGGGTTAGGGTTAGCATCAGCCCTAGGATAGTGTTAAGGTTAGGGTTATGGTTATCATCACGCCTAGTATAGTGTGAGGTCTAGGGTTAGCATCAGACTTAGGATAGTGTTAGGGTTAGGGTTAGGGTTAGCATCAGCCCGAGGATAGTGTTAGGGTTAGGGTTAGCATCAGCCCTAGGATAGTGTTAGGGTTAGGGTTAGGGTTATCATCAGGCCTAGGATATTGTTAGGGTTAGGGTTAGCATCAGCCCTAGCATAGTGTTAGGGTTAGGGTTAGGGTTAGCATCAGCCCTAGGATAGTGTTAGGGTTAGGGTTAGCATCAGCCCTAGGATAGGGTTAGGGTTAGGGTTAGGGTTAGCATCAGGCCTAGGATAGTGTTAGCGTTAGGGTTAGCATCAGCCCTAGGATAGTGTTAGGGTTAGGGTTAGGGTTAGCATCAGCCGTAGGATAGTGTTAGCGTTAGGGTTAGCCTCAGCCCTAAGATAGTGTTAGAGTTAGGGTTAGGGTTAGCATCAGCCCTAGGATAGTGTTAGGGTTAGGGTTAGGGTTAGCATCAGCCCTAGGATAGTGTTAGGGTTAGGGTTATCATCAGCCCTAGGATAGTGTTAGGGTTAGGGTTAGGGTTAGCATCAGGCCTAGGATAGTGTTAGCGTTAGTGTTAGGGTTAGCATCAGCCCTAGGATAGTGTTAGGGTTAGGGTTAGGGTTAGCATCAGCCGTAGGATAGTGTTAGGGTTAGGGTTAGCCTCAGCCCTAAGATAGTGTTAGAGTGAGGGTTAGGGTTAGCATCAGCCCTAGGATAGTGTTAGGGTTAGGGTTAGGGTTAGCATCAGCCCTTGGAGAGTGTTAGGGTTAGGGTTAGGGTTAGCATCAGCCCTAGGATAGTGTTAGTGTTAGGGTTAGCATCAGCCCTAGGATAGTGTTAGGGTTAGGGTTAGGGTTAGCATCAGCCTAGGATAGTGTTAGTGTTAGGGTTAGCATCCGCCCTAGGATAGTGTTAGGGTTAGGGTTAGGGTTAGCATCAGTTCAAGGATACTGTTAGGGTTAGCGTTAGGGTTAGCATCTGCCCTAGGATAGTGTTAGGGTTAGGGTTAGGGTTAGCATCAGCCCAAGGATAGTGTTAGGGTTAGGGTTAGCATGAGCCCTAGGATAGTGTTAGGGTTAGGGTTAGGGTTAGCAACAGGCCTAGGATAGTGTTAGGGTTAGGGTTAGCATCAGCCCTAGGATAGTGTTAGGGTTAGGGTTAGGGTTAGCATCAGCCCTAGGATAGTGTTAGGGTTAGGGTTAGCATCAACCCTAGGATAGTGTTTGGGTTAGGGTTAGGGTTAGCATCAGCCCTAGGATAGTGATAGGGTTAGGGTTACCCTCAGCCCTAGGAGAGTGTTAGGGTTAGGGATAGGGTTAGCATAAGGCCTAGGATAGTGTTAGGGTTAGGGTTAGGGTTAGCATCAGCCCTAGGATAGTGTTAGGGTTAGGGTTAGCATCAGCCCTAGGATAGTGTCAGGGTTAGGGTTAGGGTTATCATCAGGCCTAGGATAGTGTTAGGGTTAGGGTTAGCATCAGCTCTAGGATAGTGTTAGGGTTAGGGTTAGGGTTAGCATCAGCCTTAGGATAGTGTTAAGGTTAGGTTTAGGGTTATCATCAGGCCCAGGATAGTGTGAGGGCTAGGGTTAGCATCAGCCCTAGGATAGTGTTAGTGTTAGGGTTAGGGTTAGCATCAGGCCTAGGATAGTGTTAGGGTTAGGGTTAGGGTTAGCATCAGGCCTAGGATAGTGTTAGTGTTACGGTTAGCATCAGCCCTACGATAATGTTAGGGTTAGGGTTAGGACTAGCATCCGCCCTAGGATAGTGTTAGGGTTAGGGTTAGGGTTAGCATCAGCCCTTGGATAGTGTTAGGGTTAGGGTTAGGGTTAGCATCAGCCCTAGGATAGTGTTAGGGTTAGGGTTAGCATCAGCCCTAGGATACTGTTAGGGTTAGGGTTAGGGTTAGCATCACCCGTAGGATTGTGTTAGGGTTAGGGTTAGCCTCAGCCCTAAGATAGTGTTAGAGTTAGGGTTAGGGTTAGCATCAGCCCTAGGATAATGTTAGGGTTAGGTTTAGGGTTAGCATCAGCCCTAGGATAGTGTTAGTGTTAGGGTTAGCATCAGCCCTAGGATAGTGTTAGGGTTAGGGTTAGGGTTAGCATCCGCCCTAGGATAGTGTTAGGGTTAGGGTTAGGGTTAGCATCAGCCCTAGGATAGTGTTAGGGTTAGGGTTAACATGAACCCTAGGATAGTGTTAGGGTTAGGGTTAGGGTTATCATCAGGCCTAGGATAGTGTTAGGGTTAGGGTTAGGGTTAGCATCAGTTCAAGGATAGTGTTAGGGTTAGCGTTAGGGTTAGCATCTTCCCTAGGATATTGTTAGGGTTAGGGTTAGGGTTAGCATCAGCCCAAGGATAGTGTTAGGGTTAGGGTTAGCATCAGCCCTAGGATAGTGTTAGGGTTAGGGTTAGGGTTAGCATCAGGCCCAGGATAGTGTTAGGGTTAGGGTTAGCATCAGTCCAAGGATAGTGTTAGGGATAGGGTTAGGGTTAGCATCAGCCCGAGGATAGTGTTAGGGTTAGGGTTAGCATCAACACTAGGATAGTGTTTGGGTTAGGGTTAGGGTTAGCATCAGCCCTAGGATAGTGTTAGGGTTAGGGTTAGCCTCAGCCCTAGGAGAGTGTTAGGGTTAGGGATAGGGTTAGCATCAGGCCTAGGATAGTGTTAGGGTTAGGGTTAGGGTTAGCATCAGCCCTAGGATAGTGTTACGGTTAGGGTTAGCATCAGCCCTAGGATAGTGTCAGGGTTAGTGTTAGGGTTATCATCAGGCCTAGGATAGTGTTAGGGTTAGGGTTAGCATCAGCTCTAGGATAGTGTTAGGGTTAGGGTTAGGGTTAGCATCAGCCCTAGGATAGTGTTAAGGTTAGGGTTATGGTTATCATCAGGCCTAGTATAGTGTGAGGTCTAGGGTTAGCATCAGACTTAGGATAGTGTTAGGGTTAGGGTTAGGGTTAGCATCAGCCCGAGGATACTGTTAGGGTTAGGGTTAGCATCAGCCCTAGGATAGTGTTAGGGTTAGGGTTAGGGTTATCATCAGGCCTAGGATATTGTTAGGGTTAGGGTTAGCATCAGCCCTAGCATAGTGTTAGGGTTAGGGTTAGGGTTAGCATCAGCCCTAGGATAGTGTTAGGGTTAGGGTTAGCATCAGCCCTAGGATAGGGTTAGGGTTAGGGTTAGGGTTAGCATCAGGCCTAGGATAGTGTTAGGGTTAGGGTTAGCATCAGCCCTAGGATAGTGTTAGGGTTAGGGTTAGGGTTAGCATCAGCCGTAGGATAGTGTTAGGGTTAGGGTTAGCCTCAGCCCTAAGATAGTGTTAGAGTTAGGGTTAGGGTTAGCATCAGCCGTAGGATAGTGTTAGGGTTAGGGTTAGCATCAGCCCTAGGATAGTGTTAGGGTTAGGGTTAGGGTTAGCATCAGCCGTAGGATAGTGTTAGGGTTAGGGTTAGCCTCAGCCCTAAGATAGTGTTAGAGTGAGGGTTAGGGTTAGCATCAGCCCTAGGATAGTGTTAGGGTTAGGGTTAGGGTTAGCATCAGCCCTTGGAGAGTGTTAGGGTTAGGGTTAGGGTTAGCATCAGCCCTAGGATAGTGTTAGTGTTAGGGTTAGCATCAGCCCTAGGATAGTGTTAGGGTTAGGGTTAGGGTTAGCATCCGCCCTAGGATAGTGTTAGGGTTTGGGTTAGGGTTAGCATCAGCCCTAGGATAGTGTTAGGGTTAGGGTTAACATGAACCCTAGGATAGTGTTAGGGTTAGGGTTAGGGTTATCATCAGGCCTAGGATAGTGTTAGGGTTAGGGTTAGGGTTAGCATCAGTTCAAGGATAGTGTTAGGGTTAGCGTTAGGGTTAGCATCTGCCCTAGGATATTGTTAGGGTTAGGGTTAGGGTTAGCATCTGCCCAAGTATAGTGTTAGGGTTAGGGTTAGCATCAGCCCTAGGATAGTGTTAGGGTTAGGGTTAGGGTTAGCATCAGGCCCAGGATAGTGTTAGGGTTAGGGTTAGCATCAGCCGTAGGATAGTGTTAGTGTTAGGGTTAGCCTCAGCCCTAAGATAGTGTTAGAGTTAGGGTTAGGGTTAGCATCAGCCCTAGGATAGTGTTAGGGTTAGGGTTAGGGTTAGCATCAGCCCTAGGATAGTGTTAGGGTTAGGGTTATCATCAGCCCTAGGATAGTGTTAGGGTTAGGGTTAGGGTTAGCATCAGGCATAGGATAGTGTTAGGGTTAGGGTTAGGGTTAGCATCAGCCCTAGGATAGTGTTAGGGTTAGGGTTAGGGTTAGCATCAGCCGTAGGATAGTGTTAGGTTTAGGGTTAGCCTCAGCCCTAAGATAGTGTTAGAGTGAGGGTTAGGGTTAGCATCAGCCCTAGGATAGTGTTAGGGTTAGGGTTAGGGTTAGCATCAGCCCTTGGAGAGTGTTAGGGTTAGGGTTAGGGTTAGCATCAGCCCTAGGATAGTGTTAGTGTTAGGGTTAGCATCAGCCCTAGGATAGTGTTAGGGTTAGGGTTAGCATCAGCCCTAGGATAGTGTTAGGGTTAGGGTTAGGGTTAGCATCAGGCCTAGGATAGTGTTAGTGTTAGGGTTAGCATCCGCCCTAGGATAGTGTTAGGGTTAGGGTTAGGGTTAGCATCAGTTCAAGGATACTGTTAGGGTTAGCGTTAGGGTTAGCATCTGCCCTAGGATAGTGTTAGGGTTAGGGTTAGGGTTAGCATCAGCTCAAGGATAGTGTTAGGGTTAGGGTTAGCATGAGCCCTAGGATAGTGTTAGGGTTAGGGTTAGGGTTAGCAACAGGCCTAGGATAGTGTTAGGGTTAGGGTTATCATCAGCCCTAGGATAGTGTTAGGGTTAGGGTTAGGGTTAGCATCAGCCCTAGGATAGTGTTAGGGTTAGGGTTAGCATCAACCCTAGGATAGTGTTTGGGTTAGGGTTAGGGTTAGCATCAGCCCTAGGATAGTGTTAGGGTTAGGGTTACCCTCAGCCCTAGGAGAGTGTTAGGGTTAGGGATAGGGTTAGCATCAGGCCTAGGATAGTGTTAGGGTTAGGGTTAGGGTTAGCATCAGCCCTAGGATAGTGTTAGGGTTAGGGTTAGCATCAGCCCTAGGATAGTGTCAGGGTTAGGGTTAGGGTTATCATCAGGCCTAGGATAGTGTTAGGGTTAGGGTTAGCATCAGCTCTAGGATAGTGTTAGGGTTAGGGTTAGGGTTAGCATCAGCCCTAGGATAGTGTTAAGGTTAGGGTTAGGGTTATCATCAGGCCTAGGATAGTGTGAGGGCTAGGGTTAGCATCAGCCCTAGGATAGTGTTAGTGTTAGGGTTAGCGTTAGCATCAGGCCTAGGATAGTGTTAGGGTTAGGTTAGGGTTAGCATCAGCCCTAGGATAGTGTTAGTGTTAGGGTTAGCATCAGCCCTACGATAATGTTAGGGTTAGGGTTAGGGCTAGCATCCGCCCTAGGATAGTGTTAGGGTTAGGGTTAGGGTTAGCATCAGCCCTTGGATAGTGTTAGGGTTAGGGTTAGGGTTAGCATCAGCCCTAGGATAGTGTTAGGGTTAGGGTTAGCATCAGCCCTAGGATACTGTTACGGTTAGGGTTAGGGTTAGCATCAGCCCTAGGATAGTGTTAGGGTTAGGGTTAGCATCAGCCCTAGGATACTGTTAGGGTTAGGGTTAGGGTTAGCATCACCCGTAGGATTGTGTTAGGGTTAGGGTTAGCCTCAGCCCTAAGATAGTGTTAGAGTTAGGGTTAGGGTTAGCATCAGCCCTAGGATAATGTTAGGGTTAGGTTTAGGGTTAGCATCAGCCCTAGGATAGTGTTAGTGTTAGGGTTAGCATCAGCCCTAGGATAGTGTTAGGGTTAGGGTTAGGGTTAGCATCCGCCCTAGGATAGTGTTAGGGTTAGGGTTAGGGTTAGCATCAGCCCTAGGATAGTGTTAGGGTTAGGGTTAACATGAACCCTAGGATAGTGTTAGGGTTAGGGTTAGGGTTATCATCAGGCCTAGGATAGTGTTAGGGTTAGGGTTAGGGTTAGCATCAGTTCAAGGATAGTGTTAGGGTTAGCGTTAGGGTTAGCATCTGCCCTAGGATATTGTTAGGGTTAGGGTTAGGGTTAGCATCAGCCCAAGGATAGTGTTAGGGTTAGGGTTAGCATCAGCCCTAGGATAGTGTTAGGGTTAGGGTTAGGGTTAGCATCAGGCCCAGGATAGTGTTAGGGTTAGGGTTAGCATCAGCCCTAGGATAGTGTTAGGGTTAGGGTTAGGGTTAGCATCAGGCCCAGGATAGTGTTAGGGTTAGGGTTAGCATCAGACCAAGGATAGTATTAGGGTTAGGGTTAGGGTTAGCATCAGTCCAAGGATAGTGTTAGGGTTAGGGTTAGGGTTAGCATCAGCCCGAGGATAGTGTTAGGGTTAGGGTTAGCATCAGCCCTAGGATAGTGTCAGGGTTAGTGTTAGGGTTATCATCAGGCCTAGGATAGTGTTAGGGTTAGGGTTAGCATCAGCTCTAGGATAGTGTTAGGGTTAGGGTTAGGGTTAGCATCAGCCCTAGGATAGTGTTAAGGTTAGGGTTATGGTTATCATCAGGCCTAGTATAGTGTGAGGTCTAGGGTTAGCATCAGACTTAGGATAGTGTTAGGGTTAGGGTTAGGGTTAGCATCAGCCCGAGGATCGTGTTAGGGTTAGGGTTAGCATCAGCCCTAGGATAGTGTTAGGGTTAGGGTTAGGGTTATCATCAGGCCTAGGATATTGTTAGGGTTAGGGTTAGCATCAGCCCTAGCATAGTGTTAGGGTTAGGGTTAGGGTTAGCATCAGCCCTAGGATAGTGTTAGGGTTAGGGTTAAGGTTAGCATCAGCCCTAGGATAGTGTTAGGGTTAGGGTTAGCATCAGCCCTAGGATAGTGTTAGGGTTAGGGTTAGGGTTAGCATCAGGCCTAGGATAGGGTTAGGGTTAGGGTTAGCATCAGCCCTAGGATAGTGTTAGGGTTAGGGTTAGGGTTAGCATCAGGCCTAGGATAGTGTTAGGGTTAGGGTTAGCATCAGCCCTAGGATAGTGTTAGGGTTAGGGTTAGGGTTAGCATCAGCCGTAGGATAGTGTTAGGGTTAGGGTTAGCCTCAGCCCTAAGATAGTGTTAGAGTTAGGGTTAGGGTTAGCATCAGCCCTAGGATAGTGTTAGTGTTAGGGTTAAGGTTAGCATCAGCCCTAGGATAGTGTTAGGGTTAGGGTTAGCATCAGCCCTAGGATAGTGTTAGGTTTAGGGTTAGGGTTAGCATCAGGCCTAGGATAGTGTTAGGGTTAGGGTTAGCATCAGCCCTAGGATAGTGTTAGGGTTAGGGTTAGGGTTAGCATCAGCCGTAGGATAGTGTTAGGTTTAGGGTTAGCCTCAGCCCTAAGATAGTGTTAGAGTTAGGGTTAGGGTTAGCATCAGCCCTAGGATAGTGTTAGGGTTAGGGTTAGGGTTAGCATCAGCCCTTGGAGAGTGTTAGGGTTAGGGTTAGGGTTAGCATCAGCCCTATGATAGTGTTAGTGTTAGGGTTAGCATCAGCCCTAGGATAGTATTAGGGTTAGGGTAGCATCAGCCCTAGGATAGTGTTAGGGTTAGGGTTAGGGTTAGCATCAGGCCTAGGATAGTGTTAGTGTTAGGGTTAGCATCAGCCCTAGGATAGTGTTAGGGTTAGGGTTAGGGTTAGCATCCGCCCTAGGATAATGTTAGGGTTAGGGTTAGGGTTAGCATCAGCCCTAGGATAGTGTTAGTGTTAGGGTTAGCATCAGCCCTAGGATAGTGTTAGGGTTAGGGTTACGGTTAGCATCCGCCCTAGGATAGTGTTAGGGTTAGGGTTAGGGTTAGCATCAGCCCTAGGATAGTGTTAGTGTTAGGGTTAGCATCAGCCCTACGATAATGTTAGGGTTAGGGTTAGGGTTAGCATCCGCCCTAGGATAGTGTTAGGGTTAGGGTTAGGGTTAGCATCAGCCCTAGGATAGTGTTAGGGTTAGGGTTAGGGTTAGCATCAGCCCTAGGATAGTGTTAGGGTGAGGGTTAGCATCAGCCCTAGGATACTGTTAGGGTTAGGGTTAGGGTTAGCATCAGCCCTAGGATAGTGTTAAGGTTAGGGTTATGGTTATCATCAGGCCTAGTATAGTGTGAGGTCTAGGGTTAGCATCATACTTAGGATAGTGTTAGGGTTAGTGTTAGGGTTAGCATCAGCCCGAGGATAGTGTTAGGGTTAGGGTTAGCATCAGCCCTAGGATAGTGTTAGGGTTAGGGTTAGGGTTATGATCAGGCCTAGGATATTGTTAGGGTTAGGGTTAGCATCAGCCCTAGCATAGTGTTAGGGTTAGGGTTAGGGTTAGCATCAGCCCTAGGATAGTGTTAGGGTTAGGGTTAGCATCAGCCCTAGGATAGTGTTAGGGTTAGGGTTAGGGTTAGCATCAGGCCTAGGATAGTGTTAGGGTTAGGGTTAGCATCAGCCCTAGGATAGTGTTAGGGTTAGGGTTAGGGTTAGCATCAGCCGTAGGATAGTGTTAGGGTTAGGGTTAGCCTCAGCCCTAAGATAGTGTTAGAGTTAGGGTTAGGGTTAGCATCAGCCCTAGGATAGTGTTAGGGTTAGGGTTAGGGTTAGCATCAGCCCTAGGATAGTGTTAGGGTTAGGGTTAGCATCAGCCCTAGGATAGTGTTAGGGTTAGGGTTAGGGTTAGCATCAGGCCTAGGATAGTGTTAGGGTTAGGGTTAGCATCAGCCCTAGGATAGTGTTAGGGTTAGGGTTAGGGTTAGCATCAGCCGTAGGATAGTGTTAGGGTTAGGGTTAGCCTCAGCCCTAAGATAGTGTTAGAGTTAGGGTTAGGGTTAGCATCAGCCCTAGGATAGTGTTAGGGTTAGGGTTAGGGTTAGCATCAGCCCTTGGAGAGTTTTAGGGTTAGGGTTAGGGTTAGCATCAGCCCTATGATAGTGTTAGTGTTAGGGTTAGCATCAGCCCTAGGATAGTATTAGGGTTAGGGTTAGCATCAGCCCTAGGATAGTGTTAGGGTTAGGGTTAACATAAATCCTAGGATAGTGTTAGGGTTAGGGTTAGGGTTATCATCAGGCCTAGGATAGTGTTAGGGTTAGGGTTAGGGTTAGCATCAGCCCTAGGATAGTGTTAGTGTTAGGGTTAGCATCAGCCCTACGATAATGTTAGGGTTAGGGTTAGGGTTAGCATCCGCCCTAGGATAGTGTTAGGGTTAGGGTTAAGGTTAGCATCAGCCCAAGGATAGTGTTAGGGTTAGGGTTAGGGTTAGCATCAGCCCTAGGATAGTGTTAGGGTGAGGGTTAGCATCAGCCCTAGGATACTGTTAGGGTTAGGGTTAGGGTTAGCATCAGCCCTAGGATAGTGTTAGGGTTAGGGTTAGCATCAGCCCTAGGATAGTGTTAGGGTTAGGGTTAGGGTTAGCATCACCCGTAGGATTGTGTTAGGGTTAGGGTTAGCGTCAGCCCTAAGATAGTGTTAGAGTTAGGGTTAGGGTTAGCATTAGCCCTAGGATAATGTTAGGGTTAGGTTTAGGGTTAGCATCAGCCCTAGGATAGTGTTAGTGTTAGGGTTAGAATCAGCCCTAGGATAGTGTTAGGGTTAGGGTTAGGGTTAGCATCCGCCCTAGGATAGTGTTAGGGTTAGGGTTAGGGTTAGCATCAGCCGTAGGATAGTGTTAGGGTTAGGGTTAACATGAACCCTAGGATAGTGTTAGGGTTAGGGTTAGGGTTATCATCAGGCCTAGGATAGTGTTAGGGTTAGGGTTAGGGTTAGCATCAGTTCAAGGATAGTGTTAGGGTTAGCGTTAGGGTTAGCATCTGCCCTAGGATATTGTTAGGGTTAGGGTTAGGGTTAGCATCAGCCCAAGGATAGTGTTAGGGTTAGGGTTAGCATCAGCCCTAGGATAGTGTTAGGGTTAGGGTTAGGGATAGCATCAGGCCCAGGATAGTGTTAGGGTTAGGGTTAGCATCAGCCCAAGGATAGTATTAGGGTTAGGGTTAGGGTTAGCATCTGCCCTAGGATATTGTTAGGGTTAGGGTTAGGGTTAGCATCAGCCCAAGGATAGTGTTAGGGTTAGGGTTAGCATCAGCCCTAGGATAGTGTTAGGGTTAGGGTTAGGGTTAGCATCAGGCCCAGGATAGTGTTAGGGTTAGGGTTAGCATCAGTCCAAGGATAGTGTTAGGGTTAGGGTTAGGGTTAGCATCAGCCCGAGGATAGTGTTAGGGTTAGGGTTAGCATCAACCCTAGGATAGTGTTTGGGTTAGGGTTAGGGTTAGCATCAGCCCTAGGATAGTGTTAGGGTTAGGGTTAGCCTCAGCCCTAGGAGAGTGTTAGGGTTAGGGATAGGGTTAGCATCAGGCCTAGGATAGTGTTAGGGTTAGGGTTAGGGTTAGCATCAGCCCTAGGATAGTGTTAGGGTTAGGGTTAGCATCAGCCCTAGGATAGTGTCAGGGTTAGTGTTAGGGTTATCATCAGGCCTAGGATAGTGTTAGGGTTAGAGTTAGCATCAGCTCTAGGATAGTGTTAGGGTTAGGGTTAGGGTTAGCATCAGCCCTAGGATAGTGTTAAGGTTAGGGTTATGGTTATCATCAGGCATAGTATAGTGTGAGGTCTAGGGTTAGCATCAGACTTAGGATAGTGTTAGGGTTAGGGTTAGGGTTAGCATCATTCCGAGGATAGCGTTAGGGTTAGGGTTAGCATCAGCCCTAGGATAGTGTTAGGGTGAGGGTTAGGGTTATGATCAGGCCTAGGATATTGTTAGGGTTAGGGTTAGCATCAGCCCTAGCATAGTGTTAGGGTTAGGGTTAGGGTTAGCATCAGCCCTAGGATAGTGTTAGGGTTAGGGTTAGCATCAGCCCTAGGATAGGGTTAGGGTTAGGGTTAGGGTTAGCATCAGGCCTAGGATAGTGTTAGGGTTAGGGTTAGCATCAGCCCTAGGATAGTGTTAGGGTTAGGGTTAGGGTTAGCATCAGCCGTAGTATAGTGTTAGGGTTAGGGTTAGCCTCAGCCCTAAGATAGTGTTAGAGTTAGGGTTAGGGTTAGCATCAGCCGTAGGATAGTGTTAGGGTTAGGGTTAGCATCAGCCCTAGGATAGTGTTAGGGTTAGGGTTAGGGTTAGCATCAGCCGTAGGATAGTGTTAGGGTTAGGGTTAGCCTCAGCCCTAAGATAGTGTTAGAGTGAGGGTTAGGGTTAGCATCAGCCCTAGGATAGTGTTAGGGTTAGGGTTAGGGTTAGCATCAGCCCTTGGAGAGTGTTAGGGTTAGGGTTAGGGTTAGCATCAGCCCTAGGATAGTGTTAGTGTTAGGGTTAGCATCAGCCCTAGGATAGTGTTAGGGTTAGGGTTAGGGTTAGCATCCGCCCTAGGATAGTGTTAGGGTTAGGGTTAGGGTTAGCATCAGCCCTAGGATAGTGTTAGGGTTAGGGTTAACATGAACCCTAGGATAGTGTTAGGGTTAGGGTTAGGGTTATCATCAGGCCTAGGATAGTGTTAGGGTTAGGGTTAGGGTTAGCATCAGTTCAAGGATAGTGTTAGGGTTAGCGTTAGGGTTAGCATCTGCCCTAGGATATTGTTAGGGTTAGGGTTAGGGTTAGCATCAGCCCAAGGATAGTGTTAGGGTTAGGGTTAGCATCAGCCCTAGGATAGTGTTAGGGTTAGGGTTAGGGTTAGCATCAGGCCCAGGATAGTGTTAGGGTTAGGGTTAGCATCAGCCCTAGGATAGTGTTAGGGTTAGGGTTAGGGTTAGCATCAGGCCCAGGATAGTGTTAGGGTTAGGGTTAGCATCAGACCAAGGATAGTATTAGGGTTAGGGTTAGGGTTAGCATCAGTCCAAGGATAGTGTTAGGGTTAGGGTTAGGGTTAGCATCAGCCCGAGGATAGTGTTAGGGTTAGGGTTAGCATCAACCCTAGGATAGTGTTTGGGTTAGGGTTAGGGTTAGCATCAGCCCTAGGATAGTGTTAGGGTTAGGGTTAGCCTCAGCCCTAGGAGAGTGTTAGGGTTAGGGATAGGGTTAGCATCAGGCCTAGGATAGTGTTAGGGTTAGGGTTAGGGTTAGCATCAGCCCTAGGATAGTGTTAGGGTTAGGGTTAGCATCAGCCCTAGGATAGTGTCAGGGTTAGTGTTAGGGTTATCATCAGGCCTAGGATAGTGTTAGGGTTAGGGTTAGCATCAGCTCTAGGATAGTGTTAGGGTTAGGGTTAGGGTTAGCATCAGCCCTAGGATAGTGTTAAGGTTAGGGTTATGGTTATCATCAGGCCTAGTATAGTGTGAGGTCTAGGGTTAGCATCAGACTTAGGATAGTGTTAGGGTTAGGGTTAGGGTTAGCATCAGCCCGAGGATCGTGTTAGGGTTAGGGTTAGCATCAGCCCTAGGATAGTGTTAGGGTTAGGGTTAGGGTTATCATCAGGCCTAGGATATTGTTAGGGTTAGGGTTAGCATCAGCCCTAGCATAGTGTTAGGGTTAGGGTTAGGGTTAGCATCAGCCCTAGGATAGTGTTAGGGTTAGGGTTAAGGTTAGCATCAGCCCTAGGATAGTGTTAGGGTTAGGGTTAGCATCAGCCCTAGGATAGTGTTAGGGTTAGGGTTAGGGTTAGCATCAGGCCTAGGATAGGGTTAGGGTTAGGGTTAGCATCAGCCCTAGGATAGTGTTAGGGTTAGGGTTAGGGTTAGCATCAGGCCTAGGATAGTGTTAGGGTTAGGGTTAGCATCAGCCCTAGGATAGTGTTAGGGTTAGGGTTAGGGTTAGCATCAGCCGTAGGATAGTGTTAGGGTTAGGGTTAGCCTCAGCCCTAAGATAGTGTTAGAGTTAGGGTTAGGGTTAGCATCAGCCCTAGGATAGTGTTAGTGTTAGGGTTAAGGTTAGCATCAGCCCTAGGATAGTGTTAGGGTTAGGGTTAGCGTCAGCCCTAAGATAGTGTTAGAGTTAGGGTTAGGGTTAGCATTAGCCCTAGGATAATGTTAGGGTTAGGTTTAGGGTTAGCATCAGCCCTAGGATAGTGTTAGTGTTAGGGTTAGAATCAGCCCTAGGATAGTGTTAGGGTTAGGGTTAGGGTTAGCATCCGCCCTAGGATAGTGTTAGGGTTAGGGTTAGGGTTAGCATCAGCCGTAGGATAGTGTTAGGGTTAGGGTTAACATGAACCCTAGGATAGTGTTAGGGTTAGGGTTAGGGTTATCATCAGGCCTAGGATAGTGTTAGGGTTAGGGTTAGGGTTAGCATCAGTTCAAGGATAGTGTTAGGGTTAGCGTTAGGGTTAGCATCTGCCCTAGGATATTGTTAGGGTTAGGGTTAGGGTTAGCATCAGCCCAAGGATAGTGTTAGGGTTAGGGTTAGCATCAGCCCTAGGATAGTGTTAGGGTTAGGGTTAGGGATAGCATCAGGCCCAGGATAGTGTTAGGGTTAGGGTTAGCATCAGCCCAAGGATAGTATTAGGGTTAGGGTTAGGGTTAGCATCTGCCCTAGGATATTGTTAGGGTTAGGGTTAGGGTTAGCATCAGCCCAAGGATAGTGTTAGGGTTAGGGTTAGCATCAGCCCTAGGATAGTGTTAGGGTTAGGGTTAGGGTTAGCATCAGGCCCAGGATAGTGTTAGGGTTAGGGTTAGCATCAGTCCAAGGATAGTGTTAGGGTTAGGGTTAGGGTTAGCATCAGCCCGAGGATAGTGTTAGGGTTAGGGTTAGCATCAACCCTAGGATAGTGTTTGGGTTAGGGTTAGGGTTAGCATCAGCCCTAGGATAGTGTTAGGGTTAGGGTTAGCCTCAGCCCTAGGAGAGTGTTAGGGTTAGGGATAGGGTTAGCATCAGGCCTAGGATAGTGTTAGGGTTAGGGTTAGGGTTAGCATCAGCCCTAGGATAGTGTTAGGGTTAGGGTTAGCATCAGCCCTAGGATAGTGTCAGGGTTAGTGTTAGGGTTATCATCAGGCCTAGGATAGTGTTAGGGTTAGAGTTAGCATCAGCTCTAGGATAGTGTTAGGGTTAGGGTTAGGGTTAGCATCAGCCCTAGCATAGTGTTAAGGTTAGGGTTATGGTTATCATCAGGCATAGTATAGTGTGAGGTCTAGGGTTAGCATCAGACTTAGGATAGTGTTAGGGTTAGGGTTAGGGTTAGCATCATTCCGAGGATAGCGTTAGGGTTAGGGTTAGCATCAGCCCTAGGATAGTGTTAGGGTGAGGGTTAGGGTTATGATCAGGCCTAGGATATTGTTAGGGTTAGGGTTAGCATCAGCCCTAGCATAGTGTTAGGGTTAGGGTTAGGGTTAGCATCAGCCCTAGGATAGTGTTAGGGTTAGGGTTAGCATCAGCCCTAGGATAGGGTTAGGGTTAGGGTTAGGGTTAGCATCAGGCCTAGGATAGTGTTAGGGTTAGGGTTAGCATCAGCCCTAGGATAGTGTTAGGGTTAGGGTTAGGGTTAGCATCAGCCGTAGTATAGTGTTAGGGTTAGGGTTAGCCTCAGCCCTAAGATAGTGTTAGAGTTAGGGTTAGGGTTAGCATCAGCCGTAGGATAGTGTTAGGGTTAGGGTTAGCATCAGCCCTAGGATAGTGTTAGGGTTAGGGTTAGGGTTAGCATCAGCCGTAGGATAGTGTTAGGGTTAGGGTTAGCCTCAGCCCTAAGATAGTGTTAGAGTGAGGGTTAGGGTTAGCATCAGCCCTAGGATAGTGTTAGGGTTAGGGTTAGGGTTAGCATCAGCCCTTGGAGAGTGTTAGGGTTAGGGTTAGGGTTAGCATCAGCCCTAGGATAGTGTTAGTGTTAGGGTTAGCATCAGCCCTAGGATAGTGTTAGGGTTAGGGTTAGGGTTAGCATCCGCCCTAGGATAGTGTTAGGGTTAGGGTTAGGGTTAGCATCAGCCCTAGGATAGTGTTAGGGTTAGGGTTAACATGAACCCTAGGATAGTGTTAGGGTTAGGGTTAGGGTTATCATCAGGCCTAGGATAGTGTTAGGGTTAGGGTTAGGGTTAGCATCAGTTCAAGGATAGTGTTAGGGTTAGCGTTAGGGTTAGCATCTGCCCTAGGATATTGTTAGGGTTAGGGTTAGGGTTAGCATCAGCCCAAGGATAGTGTTAGGGTTAGGGTTAGCATCAGCCCTAGGATAGTGTTAGGGTTAGGGTTAGGGTTAGCATCAGGCCCAGGATAGTGTTAGGGTTAGGGTTAGCATCAGCCCTAGGATAGTGTTAGGGTTAGGGTTAGGGTTAGCATCAGGCCCAGGATAGTGTTAGGGTTAGGGTTAGCATCAGACCAAGGATAGTATTAGGGTTAGGGTTAGGGTTAGCATCAGTCCAAGGATAGTGTTAGGGTTAGGGTTAGGGTTAGCATCAGCCCGAGGATAGTGTTAGGGTTAGGGTTAGCATCAACCCTAGGATAGTGTTTGGGTTAGGGTTAGGGTTAGCATCAGCCCTAGGATAGTGTTAGGGTTAGGGTTAGCCTCAGCCCTAGGAGAGTGTTAGGGTTAGGGATAGGGTTAGCATCAGGCCTAGGATAGTGTTAGGGTTAGGGTTAGGGTTAGCATCAGCCCTAGGATAGTGTTAGGGTTAGGGTTAGCATCAGCCCTAGGATAGTGTCAGGGTTAGTGTTAGGGTTATCATCAGGCCTAGGATAGTGTTAGGGTTAGGGTTAGCATCAGCTCTAGGATAGTGTTAGGGTTAGGGTTAGGGTTAGCATCAGCCCTAGGATAGTGTTAAGGTTAGGGTTATGGTTATCATCAGGCCTAGTATAGTGTGAGGTCTAGGGTTAGCATCAGACTTAGGATAGTGTTAGGGTTAGGGTTAGGGTTAGCATCAGCCCGAGGATCGTGTTAGGGTTAGGGTTAGCATCAGCCCTAGGATAGTGTTAGGGTTAGGGTTAGGGTTATCATCAGGCCTAGGATATTGTTAGGGTTAGGGTTAGCATCAGCCCTAGCATAGTGTTAGGGTTAGGGTTAGGGTTAGCATCAGCCCTAGGATAGTGTTAGGGTTAGGGTTAAGGTTAGCATCAGCCCTAGGATAGTGTTAGGGTTAGGGTTAGCATCAGCCCTAGGATAGTGTTAGGGTTAGGGTTAGGGTTAGCATCAGGCCTAGGATAGGGTTAGGGTTAGGGTTAGCATCAGCCCTAGGATAGTGTTAGGGTTAGGGTTAGGGTTAGCATCAGGCCTAGGATAGTGTTAGGGTTAGGGTTAGCATCAGCCCTAGGATAGTGTTAGGGTTAGGGTTAGGGTTAGCATCAGCCGTAGGATAGTGTTAGGGTTAGGGTTAGCCTCAGCCCTAAGATAGTGTTAGAGTTAGGGTTAGGGTTAGCATCAGCCCTAGGATAGTGTTAGTGTTAGGGTTAAGGTTAGCATCAGCCCTAGGATAGTGTTAGGGTTAGGGTTAGCATCAGCCCTAGGATAGTGTTAGGTTTAGGGTTAGGGTTAGCATCAGGCCTAGGATAGTGTTAGGGTTAGGGTTAGCATCAGCCCTAGGATAGTGTTAGGGTTAGGGTTAGGGTTAGCATCAGCCGTAGGATAGTGTTAGGGTTAGTGTTAGCCTCAGCCCTAAGATAGTGTTAGAGTTAGGGTTAGGGTTAGCATCAGCCCTAGGATAGTGTTAGGGTTAGGGTTAGGGTTAGCATCAGCCCTTGGAGAGTGTTAGGGTTAGGGTTAGGGTTAGCATCAGCCCTATGATAGTGTTAGTGTTAGGGTTAGCATCAGCCCTAGGATAGTATTAGGGTTAGGGTAGCATCAGCCCTAGGATAGTGTTAGGGTTAGGGTTAGGGTTAGCATCAGGCCTAGGATAGTGTTAGTGTTAGGGTTAGCATCAGCCCTAGGATAGTGTTAGGGTTAGGGTTAGGGTTAGCATCCGCCCTAGGATAATGTTAGGGTTAGGGTTAGGGTTAGCATCAGCCCTAGGATAGTGTTAGTGTTAGGGTTAGCATCAGCCCTAGGATAGTGTTAGGGTTAGGGTTACGGTTAGCATCCGCCCTAGGATAGTGTTAGGGTTAGGGTTAGGGTTAGCATCAGCCCTAGGATAGTGTTAGGGTTAGGGTTAGGGTTAGCATCAGCCCTAGGATAGTGTTAGGGTGAGGGTTAGCATCAGCCCTAGGATACTGTTAGGGTTAGGGTTAGGGTTAGCATCAGCCCTAGGATAGTGTTAGGGTTAGGGTTAGCATCAGCCCTGGGATAGTGTTAGGGTTAGGGTTAGGGTTAGCATCACCCGTAGGATTGTGTTAGGGTTAGGGTTAGCGTCAGCCCTAAGATAGTGTTAGAGTTAGGGTTAGGGTTAGCATCAGCCCTAGGATAATGTTAGGGTTAGGTTTAGGGTTAGCATCAGCCCTAGGATAGTGTTAGTGTTAGGGTTAGAATCAGCCCTAGGATAGTGTTAGGGTTAGGGTTAGGGTTAGCATCCGCCCTAGGATAGTGTTAGGGTTAGGGTTAGGGTTAGCATCAGCCCTAGGATAGTGTTAGGGTTAGGGTTAACATGAACCCTAGGATAGTGTTAGGGTTAGGGTTAGGGTTATCATCAGGCCTAGGATAGTGTTAGGGTTAGGGTTAGGGTTAGCATTAGTTCAAGGATAGTGTTAGGGTTAGCGTTAGGGTTAGCATCTGCCCTAGGATATTGTTAGGGTTAGGGTTAGGGTTAGCATCAGCCCTAGGATAGTGTTAGGGTTAGGGTTAGGGTTAGCATCAGGCCCAGGATAGTGTTAGGGTTAGGGTTAGCATCAGCCCAAGGATAGTATTAGGGTTAGGGTTAGGGTTAGCATCTTCCCTAGGATATTGTTAGGGTTAGGGTTAGGGTTAGCATCAGCCCAAGGATAGTGTTAGGGTTAGGGTTAGCATCAGCCCTAGGATAGTGTTAGGGTTAGGGTTAGGGTTAGCATCAGGCCCAGGATAGTGTTAGGGTTAGGGTTAGCATCAGTCCAAGGATAGTGTTAGGGTTAGGGTTAGGGTTAGCATCAGCCCGAGGATAGTGTTAGGGTTAGGGTTAGCATCAACACTAGGATAGTGTTTGGGTTAGGGTTAGGGTTAGCATCAGCCCTAGGATAGTGTTAGGGTTAGGGTTAGCCTAAGCCCTAGGAGAGTGTTAGGGTTAGGGATAGGGTTAGCATCAGGCCTAGGATAGTGTTAGGGTTAGGGTTAGGGTTAGCATCAGCCCTAGGATAGTGTTACGGTTAGGGTTAGCATCAGCCCTAGGATAGTGTCAGGGTTAGTGTTAGGGTTATCATCAGGCCTAGGATAGTGTTAGGGTTAGGGTTAGCATCAGCTCTAGGATAGTGTTAGGGTTAGGGTTAGGGTTAGCATCAGCCCTAGGATAGTGTTAAGGTTAGGGTTATGGTTATCATCACGCCTAGTATAGTGTGAGGTCTAGGGTTAGCATCAGACTTAGGATAGTGTTAGGGTTAGGGTTAGGGTTAGCATCAGCCCGAGGATAGTGTTAGGGTTAGGGTTAGCATCAGCCCTAGGATAGTGTTAGGGTTAGGGTTAGGGTTATCATCAGGCCTAGGATATTGTTAGGGTTAGGGTTAGCATCAGCCCTAGCATAGTGTTAGGGTTAGGGTTAGGGTTAGCATCAGCCCTAGGATAGTGTTAGGGTTAGGGTTAGCATCAGCCCTAGGATAGGGTTAGGGTTAGGGTTAGGGTTAGCATCAGGCCTAGGATAGTGTTAGCGTTAGGGTTAGCATCAGCCCTAGGATAGTGTTAGGGTTAGGGTTAGGGTTAGCATCAGCCGTAGGATAGTGTTAGCGTTAGGGTTAGCCTCAGCCCTAAGATAGTGTTAGAGTTAGGGTTAGGGTTAGCATCAGCCCTAGGATAGTGTTAGGGTTAGGGTTAGGGTTAGCATCAGCCCTAGGATAGTGTTAGGGTTAGGGTTATCATCAGCCCTAGGATAGTGTTAGGGTTAGGGTTAGGGTTAGCATCAGGCCTAGGATAGTGTTAGCGTTAGTGTTAGGGTTAGCATCAGCCCTAGGATAGTGTTAGGGTTAGGGTTAGGGTTAGCATCAGCCGTAGGATAGTGTTAGGGTTAGGGTTAGCCTCAGCCCTAAGATAGTGTTAGAGTGAGGGTTAGGGTTAGCATCAGCCCTAGGATAGTGTTAGGGTTAGGGTTAGGGTTAGCATCAGCCCTTGGAGAGTGTTAGGGTTAGGGTTAGGGTTAGCATCAGCCCTAGGATAGTGTTAGTGTTAGGGTTAGCATCAGCCCTAGGATAGTGTTAGGGTTAGGGTTAGGGTTAGCATCAGCCTAGGATAGTGTTAGTGTTAGGGTTAGCATCCGCCCTAGGATAGTGTTAGGGTTAGGGTTAGGGTTAGCATCAGTTCAAGGATACTGTTAGGGTTAGCGTTAGGGTTAGCATCTGCCCTAGGATAGTGTTAGGGTTAGGGTTAGGGTTAGCATCAGCCCAAGGATAGTGTTAGGGTTAGGGTTAGCATGAGCCCTAGGATAGTGTTAGGGTTAGGGTTAGGGTTAGCAACAGGCCTAGGATAGTGTTAGGGTTAGGGTTAGCATCAGCCCTAGGATAGTGTTAGGGTTAGGGTTAGGGTTAGCATCAGCCCTAGGATAGTGTTAGGGTTAGGGTTAGCATCAACCCTAGGATAGTGTTTGGGTTAGGGTTAGGGTTAGCATCAGCCCTAGGATAGTGATAGGGTTAGGGTTACCCTCAGCCCTAGGAGAGTGTTAGGGTTAGGGATAGGGTTAGCATAAGGCCTAGGATAGTGTTAGGGTTAGGGTTAGGGTTAGCATCAGCCCTAGGATAGTGTTAGGGTTAGGGTTAGCATCAGCCCTAGGATAGTGTCAGGGTTAGGGTTAGGGTTATCATCAGGCCTAGGATAGTGTTAGGGTTAGGGTTAGCATCAGCTCTAGGATAGTGTTAGGGTTAGGGTTAGGGTTAGCATCAGCCTTAGGATAGTGTTAAGGTTAGGTTTAGGGTTATCATCAGGCCCAGGATAGTGTGAGGGCTAGGGTTAGCATCAGCCCTAGGATAGTGTTAGTGTTAGGGTTAGGGTTAGCATCAGGCCTAGGATAGGGTTAGGGTTAGGGTTAGGGTTAGCATCAGGCCTAGGATAGTGTTAGTGTTACGGTTAGCATCAGCCCTACGATAATGTTAGGGTTAGGGTTAGGACTAGCATCCGCCCTAGGATAGTGTTAGGGTTAGGGTTAGGGTTAGCATCAGCCCTTGGATAGTGTTAGGGTTAGGGTTAGGGTTAGCATCAGCCCTAGGATAGTGTTAGGGTTAGGGTTAGCATCAGCCCTAGGATACTGTTAGGGTTAGGGTTAGGGTTAGCATCACCCGTAGGATTGTGTTAGGGTTAGGGTTAGCCTCAGCCCTAAGATAGTGTTAGAGTTAGGGTTAGGGTTAGCATCAGCCCTAGGATAATGTTAGGGTTAGGTTTAGGGTTAGCATCAGCCCTAGGATAGTGTTAGTGTTAGGGTTAGCATCAGCCCTAGGATAGTGTTAGGGTTAGGGTTAGGGTTAGCATCCGCCCTAGGATAGTGTTAGGGTTAGGGTTAGGGTTAGCATCAGCCCTAGGATAGTGTTAGGGTTAGGGTTAACATGAACCCTAGGATAGTGTTAGGGTTAGGGTTAGGGTTATCATCAGGCCTAGGATAGTGTTAGGGTTAGGGTTAGGGTTAGCATCAGTTCAAGGATAGTGTTAGGGTTAGCGTTAGGGTTAGCATCTTCCCTAGGATATTGTTAGGGTTAGGGTTAGGGTTAGCATCAGCCCAAGGATAGTGTTAGGGTTAGGGTTAGCATCAGCCCTAGGATAGTGTTAGGGTTAGGGTTAGGGTTAGCATCAGGCCCAGGATAGTGTTAGGGTTAGGGTTAGCATCAGTCCAAGGATAGTGTTAGGGTTAGGGTTAGGGTTAGCATCAGCCCGAGGATAGTGTTAGGGTTAGGGTTAGCATCAACACTAGGATAGTGTTTGGGTTAGGGTTAGGGTTAGCATCAGCCCTAGGATAGTGTTAGGGTTAGGGTTAGCCTCAGCCCTAGGAGAGTGTTAGGGTTAGGGATAGGGTTAGCATCAGGCCTAGGATAGTGTTAGGGTTAGGGTTAGGGTTAGCATCAGCCCTAGGATAGTGTTACGGTTAGGGTTAGCATCAGCCCTAGGATAGTGTCAGGGTTAGTGTTAGGGTTATCATCAGGCCTAGGATAGTGTTAGGGTTAGGGTTAGCATCAGCTCTAGGATAGTGTTAGGGTTAGGGTTAGGGTTAGCATCAGCCCTAGGATAGTGTTAAGGTTAGGGTTATGGTTATCATCAGGCCTAGTATAGTGTGAGGTCTAGGGTTAGCATCAGACTTAGGATAGTGTTAGGGTTAGGGTTAGGGTTAGCATCAGCCCGAGGATACTGTTAGGGTTAGGGTTAGCATCAGCCCTAGGATAGTGTTAGGGTTAGGGTTAGGGTTATCATCAGGCCTAGGATATTGTTAGGGTTAGGGTTAGCATCAGCCCTAGCATAGTGTTAGGGTTAGGGTTAGGGTTAGCATCAGCCCTAGGATAGTGTTAGGGTTAGGGTTAGCATCAGCCCTAGGATAGGGTTAGGGTTAGGGTTAGGGTTAGCATCAGGCCTAGGATAGTGTTAGGGTTAGGGTTAGCATCAGCCCTAGGATAGTGTTAGGGTTAGGGTTAGGGTTAGCATCAGCCGTAGGATAGTGTTAGGGTTAGGGTTAGCCTCAGCCCTAAGATAGTGTTAGAGTTAGGGTTAGGGTTAGCATCAGCCGTAGGATAGTGTTAGGGTTAGGGTTAGCATCAGCCCTAGGATAGTGTTAGGGTTAGGGTTAGGGTTAGCATCAGCCGTAGGATAGTGTTAGGGTTAGGGTTAGCCTCAGCCCTAAGATAGTGTTAGAGTGAGGGTTAGGGTTAGCATCAGCCCTAGGATAGTGTTAGGGTTAGGGTTAGGGTTAGCATCAGCCCTTGGAGAGTGTTAGGGTTAGGGTTAGGGTTAGCATCAGCCCTAGGATAGTGTTAGTGTTAGGGTTAGCATCAGCCCTAGGATAGTGTTAGGGTTAGGGTTAGGGTTAGCATCCGCCCTAGGATAGTGTTAGGGTTTGGGTTAGGGTTAGCATCAGCCCTAGGATAGTGTTAGGGTTAGGGTTAACATGAACCCTAGGATAGTGTTAGGGTTAGGGTTAGGGTTATCATCAGGCCTAGGACAGTGTTAGGGTTAGGGTTAGGGTTAGCATCAGTTCAAGGATAGTGTTAGGGTTAGCGTTAGGGTTAGCATCTGCCCTAGGATATTGTTAGGGTTAGGGTTAGGGTTAGCATCTGCCCAAGTATAGTGTTAGGGTTAGGGTTAGCATCAGCCCTAGGATAGTGTTAGGGTTAGGGTTAGGGTTAGCATCAGGCCCAGGATAGTGTTAGGGTTAGGGTTAGCATCAGCCGTAGGATAGTGTTAGTGTTAGGGTTAGCCTCAGCCCTAAGATAGTGTTAGAGTTAGGGTTAGGGTTAGCATCAGCCCTAGGATAGTGTTAGGGTTAGGGTTAGGGTTAGCATCAGCCCTAGGATAGTGTTAGGGTTAGGGTTATCATCAGCCCTAGGATAGTGTTAGGGTTAGGGTTAGGGTTAGCATCAGGCCTAGGATAGTGTTAGGGTTAGGGTTAGGGTTAGCATCAGCCCTAGGATAGTGTTAGGGTTAGGGTTAGGGTTAGCATCAGCCGTAGGATAGTGTTAGGGTTAGGGTTAGCCTCAGCCCTAAGATAGTGTTAGAGTGAGGGTTAGGGTTAGCATCAGCCCTAGGATAGTGTTAGGGTTAGGGTTAGGGTTAGCATCAGCCCTTGGAGAGTGTTAGGGTTAGGGTTAGGGTTAGCATCAGCCCTAGGATAGTGTTAGTGTTAGGGTTAGCATCAGCCCTAGGATAGTGTTAGGGTTAGGGTTAGCATCAGCCCTAGGATAGTGTTAGGGTTAGGGTTAGGGTTAGCATCAGGCCTAGGATAGTGTTAGTGTTAGGGTTAGCATCCGCCCTAGGATAGTGTTAGGGTTAGGGTTAGGGTTAGCATCAGTTCAAGGATACTGTTAGGGTTAGCGTTAGGGTTAGCATCTGCCCTAGGATAGTGTTAGGGTTAGGGTTAGGGTTAGCATCAGCTCAAGGATAGTGTTAGGGTTAGGGTTAGCATGAGCCCTAGGATAGTGTTAGGGTTAGGGTTAGGGTTAGCAACAGGCCTAGGATAGTGTTAGGGTTAGGGTTATCATCAGCCCTAGGATAGTGTTAGGGTTAGGGTTAGGGTTAGCATCAGCCCTAGGATAGTGTTAGGGTTAGGGTTAGCATCAACCCTAGGATAGTGTTTGGGTTAGGGTTAGGGTTAGCATCAGCCCTAGGATAGTGTTAGGGTTAGGGTTACCCTCAGCCCTAGGAGAGTGTTAGGGTTAGGGATAGGGTTAGCATCAGGCCTAGGATAGTGTTAGGGTTAGGGTTAGGGTTAGCATCAGCCCTAGGATAGTGTTAGGGTTAGGGTTAGCATCAGCCCTAGGATAGTGTCAGGGTTAGGGTTAGGGTTATCATCAGGCCTAGGATAGTGTTAGGGTTAGGGTTAGCATCAGCTCTAGGATAGTGTTAGGGTTAGGGTTAGGGTTAGCATCAGCCCTAGGATAGTGTTAAGGTTAGGGTTAGGGTTATCATCAGGCCTAGGATAGTGTGAGGGCTAGGGTTAGCATCAGCCCTAGGATAGTGTTAGTGTTAGGGTTAGCGTTAGCATCAGGCCTAGGATAGTGTTAGGGTTAGGTTAGGGTTAGCATCAGCCCTAGGATAGTGTTAGTGTTAGGGTTAGCATCAGCCCTACGATAATGTTAGGGTTAGGGTTAGGGCTAGCATCCGCCCTAGGATAGTGTTAGGGTTAGGGTTAGGGTTAGCATCAGCCCTTGGATAGTGTTAGGGTTAGGGTTAGGGTTAGCATCAGCCCTAGGATAGTGTTAGGGTTAGGGTTAGCATCAGCCCTAGGATACTGTTACGGTTAGGGTTAGGGTTAGCATCAGCCCTAGGATAGTGTTAGGGTTAGGGTTAGCATCAGCCCTAGGATACTGTTAGGGTTAGGGTTAGGGTTAGCATCACCCGTAGGATTGTGTTAGGGTTAGGGTTAGCCTCAGCCCTAAGATAGTGTTAGAGTTAGGGTTAGGGTTAGCATCAGCCCTAGGATAATGTTAGGGTTAGGTTTAGGGTTAGCATCAGCCCTAGGATAGTGTTAGTGTTAGGGTTAGCATCAGCCCTAGGATAGTGTTAGGGTTAGGGTTAGGGTTAGCATCCGCCCTAGGATAGTGTTAGGGTTAGGGTTAGGGTTAGCATCAGCCCTAGGATAGTGTTAGGGTTAGGGTTAACATGAACCCTAGGATAGTGTTAGGGTTAGGGTTAGGGTTATCATCAGGCCTAGGATAGTGTTAGGGTTAGGGTTAGGGTTAGCATCAGTTCAAGGATAGTGTTAGGGTTAGCGTTAGGGTTAGCATCTGCCCTAGGATATTGTTAGGGTTAGGGTTAGGGTTAGCATCAGCCCAAGGATAGTGTTAGGGTTAGGGTTAGCATCAGCCCTAGGATAGTGTTAGGGTTAGGGTTAGGGTTAGCATCAGGCCCAGGATAGTGTTAGGGTTAGGGTTAGCATCAGCCCTAGGATAGTGTTAGGGTTAGGGTTAGGGTTAGCATCAGGCCCAGGATAGTGTTAGGGTTAGGGTTAGCATCAGACCAAGGATAGTATTAGGGTTAGGGTTAGGGTTAGCATCAGTCCAAGGATAGTGTTAGGGTTAGGGTTAGGGTTAGCATCAGCCCGAGGATAGTGTTAGGGTTAGGGTTAGCATCAACCCTAGGATAGTGTTTGGGTTAGGGTTAGGGTTAGCATCAGCCCTAGGATAGTGTTAGGGTTAGGGTTAGCCTCAGCCCTAGGAGAGTGTTAGGGTTAGGGATAGGGTTAGCATCAGGCCTAGGATAGTGTTAGGGTTAGGGTTAGGGTTAGCATCAGCCCTAGGATAGTGTTAGGGTTAGGGTTAGCATCAGCCCTAGGATAGTGTCAGGGTTAGTGTTAGGGTTATCATCAGGCCTAGGATAGTGTTAGGGTTAGGGTTAGCATCAGCTCTAGGATAGTGTTAGGGTTAGGGTTAGGGTTAGCATCAGCCCTAGGATAGTGTTAAGGTTAGGGTTATGGTTATCATCAGGCCTAGTATAGTGTGAGGTCTAGGGTTAGCATCAGACTTAGGATAGTGTTAGGGTTAGGGTTAGGGTTAGCATCAGCCCGAGGATCGTGTTAGGGTTAGGGTTAGCATCAGCCCTAGGATAGTGTTAGGGTTAGGGTTAGGGTTATCATCAGGCCTAGGATATTGTTAGGGTTAGGGTTAGCATCAGCCCTAGCATAGTGTTAGGGTTAGGGTTAGGGTTAGCATCAGCCCTAGGATAGTGTTAGGGTTAGGGTTAAGGTTAGCATCAGCCCTAGGATAGTGTTAGGGTTAGGGTTAGCATCAGCCCTAGGATAGTGTTAGGGTTAGGGTTAGGGTTAGCATCAGGCCTAGGATAGGGTTAGGGTTAGGGTTAGCATCAGCCCTAGGATAGTGTTAGGGTTAGGGTTAGGGTTAGCATCAGGCCTAGGATAGTGTTAGGGTTAGGGTTAGCATCAGCCCTAGGATAGTGTTAGGGTTAGGGTTAGGGTTAGCATCAGCCGTAGGATAGTGTTAGGGTTAGGGTTAGCCTCAGCCCTAAGATAGTGTTAGAGTTAGGGTTAGGGTTAGCATCAGCCCTAGGATAGTGTTAGTGTTAGGGTTAAGGTTAGCATCAGCCCTAGGATAGTGTTAGGGTTAGGGTTAGCATCAGCCCTAGGATAGTGTTAGGTTTAGGGTTAGGGTTAGCATCAGGCCTAGGATAGTGTTAGGGTTAGGGTTAGCATCAGCCCTAGGATAGTGTTAGGGTTAGGGTTAGGGTTAGCATCAGCACGAGGATAGTGTTAGGGTTAGGGTTAGCCTCAGCCCTAAGATAGTGTTAGAGTTAGGGTTAGGGTTAGCATCAGCCCTAGGATAGTGTTAGGGTTAGGGTTAGGGTTAGCATCAGCCCTTGGAGAGTGTTAGGGTTAGGGTTAGGGTTAGCATCAGCCCTATGATAGTGTTAGTGTTAGGGTTAGCATCAGCCCTAGGATAGTATTAGGGTTAGGGTAGCATCAGCCCTAGGATAGTGTTAGGGTTAGGGTTAGGGTTAGCATCAGGCCTAGGATAGTGTTAGTGTTAGGGTTAGCATCAGCCCTAGGATAGTGTTAGGGTTAGGGTTAGGGTTAGCATCCGCCCTAGGATAATGTTAGGGTTAGGGTTAGGGTTAGCATCAGCCCTAGGATAGTGTTAGTGTTAGGGTTAGCATCAGCCCTAGGATAGTGTTAGGGTTAGGGTTACGGTTAGCATCCGCCCTAGGATAGTGTTAGGGTTAGGGTTAGGGTTAGCATCAGCCCTAGGATAGTGTTAGTGTTAGGGTTAGCATCAGCCCTACGATAATGTTAGGGTTAGGGTTAGGGTTAGCATCCGCCCTAGGATAGTGTTAGGGTTAGGGTTAGGGTTAGCATCAGCCCTAGGATAGTGTTAGGGTTAGGGTTAGGGTTAGCATCAGCCCTAGGATAGTGTTAGGGTGAGGGTTAGCATCAGCCCTAGGATACTGTTAGGGTTAGGGTTAGGGTTAGCATCAGCCCTAGGATAGTGTTAAGGTTAGGGTTATGGTTATCATCAGGCCTAGTATAGTGTGAGGTCTAGGGTTAGCATCATACTTAGGATAGTGTTAGGGTTAGTGTTAGGGTTAGCATCAGCCCGAGGATAGTGTTAGGGTTAGGGTTAGCATCAGCCCTAGGATAGTGTTAGGGTTAGGGTTAGGGTTATGATCAGGCCTAGGATATTGTTAGGGTTAGGGTTAGCATCAGCCCTAGCATAGTGTTAGGGTTAGGGTTAGGGTTAGCATCAGCCCTAGGATAGTGTTAGGGTTAGGGTTAGCATCAGCCCTAGGATAGTGTTAGGGTTAGGGTTAGGGTTAGCATCAGGCCTAGGATAGTGTTAGGGTTAGGGTTAGCATCAGCCCTAGGATAGTGTTAGGGTTAGGGTTAGGGTTAGCATCAGCCGTAGGATAGTGTTAGGGTTAGGGTTAGCCTCAGCCCTAAGATAGTGTTAGAGTTAGGGTTAGGGTTAGCATCAGCCCTAGGATAGTGTTAGGGTTAGGGTTAGGGTTAGCATCAGCCCTAGGATAGTGTTAGGGTTAGGGTTAGCATCAGCCCTAGGATAGTGTTAGGGTTAGGGTTAGGGTTAGCATCAGGCCTAGGATAGTGTTAGGGTTAGGGTTAGCATCAGCCCTAGGATAGTGTTAGGGTTAGGGTTAGGGTTAGCATCAGCCGTAGGATAGTGTTAGGGTTAGGGTTAGCCTCAGCCCTAAGATAGTGTTAGAGTTAGGGTTAGGGTTAGCATCAGCCCTAGGATAGTGTTAGGGTTAGGGTTAGGGTTAGCATCAGCCCTTGGAGAGTGTTAGGGTTAGGGTTAGGGTTAGCATCAGCCCTATGATAGTGTTAGTGTTAGGGTTAGCATCAGCCCTAGGATAGTATTAGGGTTAGGGTTAGCATCAGCCCTAGGATAGTGTTAGGGTTAGGGTTAACATAAATCCTAGGATAGTGTTAGGGTTAGGGTTAGGGTTATCATCAGGCCTAGGATAGTGTTAGGGTTAGGGTTAGGGTTAGCATCAGCCCTAGGATAGTGTTAGTGTTAGGGTTAGCATCAGCCCTACGATAATGTTAGGGTTAGGGTTAGGGTTAGCATCCGCCCTAGGATAGTGTTAGGGTTAGGGTTAAGGTTAGCATCAGCCCAAGGATAGTGTTAGGGTTAGGGTTAGGGTTAGCATCAGCCCTAGGATAGTGTTAGGGTGAGGGTTAGCATCAGCCCTAGGATACTGTTAGGGTTAGGGTTAGGGTTAGCATCAGCCCTAGGATAGTGTTAGGGTTAGGGTTAGCATCAGCCCTAGGATAGTGTTAGGGTTAGGGTTAGGGTTAGCATCACCCGTAGGATTGTGTTAGGGTTAGGGTTAGCGTCAGCCCTAAGATAGTGTTAGAGTTAGGGTTAGGGTTAGCATCAGCCCTAGGATAATGTTAGGGTTAGGTTTAGGGTTAGCATCAGCCCTAGCATAGTGTTAGTGTTAGGGTTAGAATCAGCCCTAGGATAGTGTTAGGGTTAGGGTTAGGGTTAGCATCCGCCCTAGGATAGTGTTAGGGTTAGGGTTAGGGTTAGCATCAGCCCTAGGATAGTGTTAGGGTTAGGGTTAACATGAACCCTAGGATAGTGTTAGGGTTAGGGTTAGGGTTATCATCAGGCCTAGGATAGTGTTAGGGTTAGGGTTAGGGTTAGCATCAGTTCAAGGATAGTGTTAGGGTTAGCGTTAGGGTTAGCATCTGCCCTAGGATATTGTTAGGGTTAGGGTTAGGGTTAGCATCAGCCCAAGGATAGTGTTAGGGTTAGGGTTAGCATCAGCCCTAGGATAGTGTTAGGGTTAGGGTTAGGGATAGCATCAGGCCCAGGATAGTGTTAGGGTTAGGGTTAGCATCAGCCCAAGGATAGTATTAGGGTTAGGGTTAGGGTTAGCATCTGCCCTAGGATATTGTTAGGGTTAGGGTTAGGGTTAGCATCAGCCCAAGGATAGTGTTAGGGTTAGGGTTAGCATCAGCCCTAGGATAGTGTTAGGGTTAGGGTTAGGGTTAGCATCAGGCCCAGGATAGTGTTAGGGTTAGGGTTAGCATCAGTCCAAGGATAGTGTTAGGGTTAGGGTTAGGGTTAGCATCAGCCCGAGGATAGTGTTAGGGTTAGGGTTAGCATCAACCCTAGGATAGTGTTTGGGTTAGGGTTAGGGTTAGCATCAGCCCTAGGATAGTGTTAGGGTTAGGGTTAGCCTCAGCCCTAGGAGAGTGTTAGGGTTAGGGATAGGGTTAGCATCAGGCCTAGGATAGTGTTAGGGTTAGGGTTAGGGTTAGCATCAGCCCTAGGATAGTGTTAGGGTTAGGGTTAGCATCAGCCCTAGGATAGTGTCAGGGTTAGTGTTAGGGTTATCATCAGGCCTAGGATAGTGTTAGGGTTAGAGTTAGCATCAGCTCTAGGATAGTGTTAGGGTTAGGGTTAGGGTTAGCATCAGCCCTAGGATAGTGTTAAGGTTAGGGTTATGGTTATCATCAGGCATAGTATAGTGTGAGGTCTAGGGTTAGCATCAGACTTAGGATAGTGTTAGGGTTAGGGTTAGGGTTAGCATCATTCCGAGGATAGCGTTAGGGTTAGGGTTAGCATCAGCCCTAGGATAGTGTTAGGGTGAGGGTTAGGGTTATGATCAGGCCTAGGATATTGTTAGGGTTAGGGTTAGCATCAGCCCTAGCATAGTGTTAGGGTTAGGGTTAGGGTTAGCATCAGCCCTAGGATAGTGTTAGGGTTAGGGTTAGCATCAGCCCTAGGATAGGGTTAGGGTTAGGGTTAGGGTTAGCATCAGGCCTAGGATAGTGTTAGGGTTAGGGTTAGCATCAGCCCTAGGATAGTGTTAGGGTTAGGGTTAGGGTTAGCATCAGCCGTAGTATAGTGTTAGGGTTAGGGTTAGCCTCAGCCCTAAGATAGTGTTAGAGTTAGGGTTAGGGTTAGCATCAGCCGTAGGATAGTGTTAGGTTTAGGGTTAGCATCAGCCCTAGGATAGTGTTAGGGTTAGGGTTAGGGTTAGCATCAGCCGTAGGATAGTGTTAGGGTTAGGGTTAGCCTCAGCCCTAAGATAGTGTTAGAGTGAGGGTTAGGGTTAGCATCAGCCCTAGGATAGTGTTAGGGTTAGGGTTAGGGTTAGCATCAGCCCTTGGAGAGTGTTAGGGTTAGGGTTAGGGTTAGCATCAGCCCTAGGATAGTGTTAGTGTTAGGGTTAGCATCAGCCCTAGGATAGTGTTAGGGTTAGGGTTAGGGTTAGCATCCGCCCTAGGATAGTGTTAGGGTTAGGGTTAGGGTTAGCATCAGCCCTAGGATAGTGTTAGGGTTAGGGTTAACATGAACCCTAGGATAGTGTTAGGGTTATGGTTAGGGTTATCATCAGGCCTAGGATAGTGTTAGGGTTAGGGTTAGGGTTAGCATCAGTTCAAGGATAGTGTTAGGGTTAGCGTTAGGGTTAGCATCTGCCCTAGGATATTGTTAGGGTTAGGGTTAGGGTTAGCATCAGCCCAAGGATAGTGTTAGGGTTAGGGTTAGCATCAGCCCTAGGATAGTGTTAGGGTTAGGGTTAGGGTTAGCATCAGGCCCAGGATAGTGTTAGGGTTAGGGTTAGCATCAGCCCTAGGATAGTGTTAGGGTTAGGGTTAGGGTTAGCATCAGGCCCAGGATAGTGTTAGGGTTAGGGTTAGCATCAGACCAAGGATAGTATTAGGGTTAGGGTTAGGGTTAGCATCAGTCCAAGGATAGTGTTAGGGTTAGGGTTAGGGTTAGCATCAGCCCGAGGATAGTGTTAGGGTTAGGGTTAGCATCAACCCTAGGATAGTGTTTGGGTTAGGGTTAGGGTTAGCATCAGCCCTAGGATAGTGTTAGGGTTAGGGTTAGCCTCAGCCCTAGGAGAGTGTTAGGGTTAGGGATAGGGTTAGCATCAGGCCTAGGATAGTGTTAGGGTTAGGGTTAGGGTTAGCATCAGCCCTAGGATAGTGTTAGGGTTAGGGTTAGCATCAGCCCTAGGATAGTGTCAGGGTTAGTGTTAGGGTTATCATCAGGCCTAGGATAGTGTTAGGGTTAGGGTTAGCATCAGCTCTAGGATAGTGTTAGGGTTAGGGTTAGGGTTAGCATCAGCCCTAGGATAGTGTTAAGGTTAGGGTTATGGTTATCATCAGGCCTAGTATAGTGTGAGGTCTAGGGTTAGCATCAGACTTAGGATAGTGTTAGGGTTAGGGTTAGGGTTAGCATCAGCCCGAGGATCGTGTTAGGGTTAGGGTTAGCATCAGCCCTAGGATAGTGTTAGGGTTAGGGTTAGGGTTATCATCAGGCCTAGGATATTGTTAGGGTTAGGGTTAGCATCAGCCCTAGCATAGTGTTAGGGTTAGGGTTAGGGTTAGCATCAGCCCTAGGATAGTGTTAGGGTTAGGGTTAAGGTTAGCATCAGCCCTAGGATAGTGTTAGGGTTAGGGTTAGCATCAGCCCTAGGATAGTGTTAGGGTTAGGGTTAGGGTTAGCATCAGGCCTAGGATAGGGTTAGGGTTAGGGTTAGCATCAGCCCTAGGATAGTGTTAGGGTTAGGGTTAGGGTTAGCATCAGGCCTAGGATAGTGTTAGGGTTAGGGTTAGCATCAGCCCTAGGATAGTGTTAGGGTTAGGGTTAGGGTTAGCATCAGCCGTAGGATAGTGTTAGGGTTAGGGTTAGCCTCAGCCCTAAGATAGTGTTAGAGTTAGGGTTAGGGTTAGCATCAGCCCTAGGATAGTGTTAGTGTTAGGGTTAAGGTTAGCATCAGCCCTAGGATAGTGTTAGGGTTAGGGTTAGCATCAGCCCTAGGATAGTGTTAGGTTTAGGGTTAGGGTTAGCATCAGGCCTAGGATAGTGTTAGGGTTAGGGTTAGCATCAGCCCTAGGATAGTGTTAGGGTTAGGGTTAGGGTTAGCATCAGCCGTAGGATAGTGTTAGGGTTATGGTTAGCCTCAGCCCTAAGATAGTGTTAGAGTTAGGGTTAGGGTTAGCATCAGCCCTAGGATAGTGTTAGGGTTAGGGTTAGGGTTAGCATCAGCCCTTGGAGAGTGTTAGGGTTAGGGTTAGGGTTAGCATCAGCCCTATGATAGTGTTAGTGTTAGGGTTAGCATCAGCCCTAGGATAGTATTAGGGTTAGGGTAGCATCAGCCCTAGGATAGTGTTAGGGTTAGGGTTAGGGTTAGCATCAGGCCTAGGATAGTGTTAGTGTTAGGGTTAGCATCAGCCCTAGGATAGTGTTAGGGTTAGGGTTAGGGTTAGCATCCGCCCTAGGATAATGTTAGGGTTAGGGTTAGGGTTAGCATCAGCCCTAGGATAGTGTTAGTGTTAGGGTTAGCATCAGCCCTAGGATAGTGTTAGGGTTAGGGTTACGGTTAGCATCCGCCCTAGGATAGTGTTAGGGTTAGGGTTAGGGTTAGCATCAGCCCTAGGATAGTGTTAGGGTTAGGGTTAACATAAATCCTAGGATAGTGTTAGGGTTAGGGTTAGGGTTATCATCAGGCCTAGGATAGTGTTAGGGTTAGGGTTAGGGTTAGCATCAGCCCTAGGATAGTGTTAGTGTTAGGGTTAGCATCAGCCCTACGATAATGTTAGGGTTAGGGTTAGGGTTAGCATCCGCCCTAGGATAGTGTTAGGGTTAGGGTTAGGGTTAGCATCAGCCCTAGGATAGTGTTAGGGTTAGGGTTAGGGTTAGCATCAGCCCTAGGATAGTGTTAGGGTGAGGGTTAGCATCAGCCCTAGGATACTGTTAGGGTTAGGGTTAGGGTTAGCATCAGCCCTAGGATAGTGTTAGGGTTAGGGTTAGCATCAGCCCTGGGATAGTGTTAGGGTTAGGGTTAGGGTTAGCATCACCCGTAGGATTGTGTTAGGGTTAGGGTTAGCGTCAGCCCTAAGATAGTGTTAGAGTTAGGGTTAGGGTTAGCATCAGCCCTAGGATAATGTTAGGGTTAGGTTTAGGGTTAGCATCAGCCCTAGGATAGTGTTAGTGTTAGGGTTAGAATCAGCCCTAGGATAGTGTTAGGGTTAGGGTTAGGGTTAGCATCCGCCCTAGGATAGTGTTAGGGTTAGGGTTAGGGTTAGCATCAGCCCTAGGATAGTGTTAGGGTTAGGGTTAACATGAACCCTAGGATAGTGTTAGGGTTAGGGTTAGGGTTATCATCAGGCCTAGGATAGTGTTAGGGTTAGGGTTAGGGTTAGCATTAGTTCAAGGATAGTGTTAGGGTTAGCGTTAGGGTTAGCATCTGCCCTAGGATATTGTTAGGGTTAGGGTTAGGGTTAGCATCAGCCCTAGGATAGTGTTAGGGTTAGGGTTAGGGTTAGCATCAGGCCCAGGATAGTGTTAGGGTTAGGGTTAGCATCAGCCCAAGGATAGTATTAGGGTTAGGGTTAGGGTTAGCATCTGCCCTAGGATATTGTTAGGGTTAGGGTTAGGGTTAGCATCAGCCCAAGGATAGTGTTAGGGTTAGGGTTAGCATCAGCCCTAGGATAGTGTTAGGGTTAGGGTTAGGGTTAGCATCAGGCCCAGGATAGTGTTAGGGTTAGGGTTAGCATCAGTCCAAGGATAGTGTTAGGGTTAGGGTTAGGGTTAGCATCAGCCCGAGGATAGTGTTAGGGTTAGGGTTAGCATCAACCCTAGGATAGTGTTTGGGTTAGGGTTAGGGTTAGCATCAGCCCTAGGATAGTGTTAGGGTTAGGGTTAGCCTCAGCCCTAGGAGAGTGTTAGGGTTAGGGATAGGGTTAGCCTCAGGCCTAGGATAGTGTTAGGGTTAGGGTTAGGGTTAGCATCAGCCCTAGGATAGTGTTAGGGTTAGGGTTAGCATCAGCCCTAGGATAGTGTCAGGGTTAGTGTTAGGGTTATCATCAGGCCTAGGATAGTGTTAGGGTTAGGGTTAGCATCAGCTCTAGGATAGTGTTAGGGTTAGGGTTAGGGTTAGCATCAGCCCTAGGATAGTGTTAAGGTTAGGGTTATGGTTATCATCAGGCCTAGTATAGTGTGAGGTCTAGGGTTAGCATCAGACTTAGGATAGTGTTAGGGTTAGGGTTAGGGTTAGCATCAGCCCGAGGATCGTGTTAGGGTTAGGGTTAGCATCAGCCCTAGGATAGTGTTAGGGTTAGGGTTAGGGTTATCATCAGGCCTAGGATATTGTTAGGGTTAGGGTTAGCATCAGCCCTAGCATAGTGTTAGGGTTAGGGTTAGGGTTAGCATCAGCCCTAGGATAGTGTTAGGGTTAGGGTTAGCATCAGCCCTAGGATAGTGTTAGGGTTAGGGTTAGGGTTAGCATCAGGCCTAGGATAGTGTTAGGGTTAGGGTTAGCATCAGCCCTAGGATAGTGTTAGGGTTAGGGTTAGGGTTAGCATCCGCCCTAGGATAGTGTTAGGGTTAGGGTTAGCCTCAGCCCTAAGATAGTGTTAGAGTTAGGGTTAGGGTTAGCATCAGCCCTAGGATAGTGTTAGGGTTAGGGTTAGGGTTAGCATCAGCCCTAGGATAGTGTTAGGTTTAGGGTTAGCATCAGCCCTAGGATAGTGTTAGGGTTAGGGTTAGGGTTAGCATCAGGCCTAGGATAGTGTTAGGGTTAGGGTTAGCATCAGCCCTAGGATAGTGTTAGGGTTAGGGTTAGGGTTAGCATCAGCCGTAGGATAGTGTTAGTGTTAGGGTTAGCATCAGCCCTAGGATAGTGTTAGGGTTAGGGTTACGGTTAGCATCCGCCCTAGGATAGTGTTAGGGTTAGGGTTAGGGTTATCATCAGGCCTAGGATAGTGTTAGGGTTAGGGTTAGGGTTAGCATCAGTTCAAGGATACTGTTAGGGTTAGGGTTAGGGTTAGCATCTGCCCTAGGATAGTGTTAGGGTTAGGGTTAGGGTTAGCATCAGCCCAAGGATAGTGTTAGGGTTAGGGTTAGCATGAGCCCTAGGATAGTGTTAGGGTTAGGGTTAGGGTTAGCAACAGGCCTAGGATAGTGTTAGGGTTAGGGTTAGCATCAGCCCTAGGATAGTGTTAGGGTTAGGGTTAGGGTTAGCATCAGCCCTAGGATAGTGTTAGGGTTAGGGTTAGCATCAACCCTAGGATAGTGTTTGGGTTAGGGTTAGGGTTAGCATCAGCCCTAGGATAGTGTTAGGGTTAGGGTTACCCTCAGCCCTAGGAGAGTGTTAGGGTTAGGGATAGGGTTAGCATCAGGCCTAGGATAGTGTTAGGGTTAGGGTTAGCATCAGGCCTAGGATAGTGTTAGGGTTAGGGTTAGCATCAGCCCTAGAATAGTGTTAGGGTTAGGGTTAGGGTTAGCATCAGCCGTAGGATAGTGTTAGTGTTAGGGTTAGCATCAGCCCTAGGATAGTGTTAGGGTTAGGGTTACGGTTAGCATCCGCCCTAGGATAGTGTTAGGGTTAGGGTTAGGGTTATCATCAGGCCTAGGATAGTGTTAGGGTTAGGGTTAGGGTTAGCATCAGTTCAAGGATACTGTTAGGGTTAGGGTTAGGGTTAGCATCTGCCCTAGGATAGTGTTAGGGTTAGGGTTAGGGTTAGCATCAGCCCAAGGATAGTGTTAGGGTTAGGGTTAGCATGAGCCCTAGGATAGTGTTAGGGTTAGGGTTAGGGTTAGCAACAGGCCTAGGATAGTGTTAGGGTTAGGGTTAGCATCAGCCCTAGGATAGTGTTAGGGTTAGGGTTAGGGTTAGCATCAGCCCTAGGATAGTGTTAGGGTTAGGGTTAGCATCAACCCTAGGATAGTGTTTGGGTTAGGGTTAGGGTTAGCATCAGCCCTAGGATAGTGTTAGGGTTAGGGTTACCCTCAGCCCTAGGAGAGTGTTAGGGTTAGGGATAGGGTTAGCATCAGGCCTAGGATAGTGTTAGGGTTAGGGTTAGGGTTAGCATCAGCCCTAGGATAGTGTTAGGGTTAGGGTTAGCATCAGCCCTAGGATAGTGTGAGGGTTAGGGTTAGGGTTATCATCAGGCCTAGGATAGTGTTAGGGTTAGGGTTAGCATCAGCTCTAGGATAGTGTTAGGGTTAGGGTTAGGGTTAGCATCAGCCCTAGGATAGTGTTAAGGTTAGGGTTAGGGTTATCATCAGGCCTAGGATAGTGTGAGGGCTAGGGTTAGCATCAGCCCTAGGATAGTGTTAGGGTTAGGGTTAGGGTTAGCATCAGGCCTAGGATAGTGTTAGGGTTAGGGTTAGTGTTAGCATCAGCCCTAGGATAGTGTTAGTGTTAGGGTTAGCATCAGCCCTACGATAATGTTAGCGTTAGGGTTAGGGCTAGCATCCGCCCTACGATAGTGTTAGGGTTAGTGTTAGGGTTAGCATCAGCCCTAGGATAGTGTTAGGGTTAGGGTTAGGGTTAGCATCAGCCCTAGGATAGTGTTAGGGTTAGGGTTAGCATCAGCCCTAGGATACTGTTACGGTTAGTGTTAGGGTTAGCATCAGCGCTAGGATAGTGTTAGGGTTAGGGTTAGCATCAGCCCTAGGATACTGTTAGGGTTAGGGTTAGGGTTAGCATCACCCGTAGGATTGTGTTAGGGTTAGGGTTAGCCTCAGCCCTAAGATAGTGTTAGAGTTAGGGTTAGGGTTAGCATCAGCCCTAGGATAATGTTAGGGTTAGATTTAGGGTTAGCATCAGCCCTAGGATAGTGTTAGTGTTAGGGTTAGCATCAGCCCTAGGATAGTGTTAGGGTTAGGGTTAGGGTTAGCATCCGCCCTAGGATAGTGTTAGGGTTAGGGTTAGGGTTAGCATCAGCCCTAGGATAGTGTTAGGGTTAGGTTTAACATGAACCCTAGGATAGTGTTAGGGTTAGGGTTAGGGTTATCATCAGGCCTAGGATAGTGTTAGGGTTAGGGTTAGGGTTAGCATCAGTTCAAGGATAGTGTTAGGGTTAGCGTTAGGGTTAGCATCTTCCCTAGGATATTGTTAGGGTTAGGGTTAGGGTTAGCATCAGCCCAAGGATAGTGTTAGGGTTAGGGTTAGCATCAGCCCTAGGATAGTGTTAGGGTTAGGGTTAGGGTTAGCATCAGGCCCAGGATAGTGTTAGGGTTAGGGTTAGCATCAGTCCAAGGATAGTGTTAGGGTTAGTGTTAGGGTTAGCATCAGCACGAGGATAGTGTTAGGGTTAGGGTTAGCATCAACACTAGGATAGTGTTTGGGTTAGGGTTAGGGTTAGCATCAGCCCTAGGATAGTGTTAGGGTTAGGGTTAGCCTAAGCCCTAGGAGAGTGTTAGGGTTAGGGATAGGGTTAGCATCAGGCCTAGGATAGTGTTAGGGTTAGGGTTAGGGTTAGCATCAGCCCTAGGATAGTGTTACGGTTAGGGTTAGCATCAGCCCTAGGATAGTGTCAGGGTTAGTGTTAGGGTTATCATCAGGCCTAGGATAGTGTTAGGGTTAGGGTTAGCATCAGCTCTAGGATAGTGTTAGGGTTAGGGTTAGGGTTAGCATCAGCCCTAGGATAGTGTTAAGGTTAGGGTTATGGTTATCATCACGCCTAGTATAGTGTGAGGTCTAGGGTTAGCATCAGACTTAGGATAGTGTTAGGGTTAGGGTTAGGGTTAGCATCAGCCCGAGGATAGTGTTAGGGTTAGGGTTAGCATCAGCCCTAGGATAGTGTTAGGGTTAGGGTTAGGGTTATCATCAGGCCTAGGATATTGTTAGGGTTAGGGTTAGCATCAGCCCTAGCACAGTGTTAGGGTTAGGGTTAGGGTTAGCATCAGCCCTAGGATAGTGTTAGGGTTAGGGTTAGCATCAGCCCTAGGATAGGGTTAGGGTTAGGGTTAGGGTTAGCATCAGGCCTAGGATAGTGTTAGCGTTAGGGTTAGCATCAGCCCTAGGATAGTGTTAGGGTTAGGGTTAGGGTTAGCATCAGCCGTAGGATAGTGTTAGGGTTAGGGTTAGCCTCAGCCCTAAGATAGTGTTAGAGTTAGGGTTAGGGTTAGCATCAGCCCTAGGATAGTGTTAGGGTTAGGGTTAGGGTTAGCATCAGCCCTAGGATAGTGTTAGGGTTAGGGTTATCATCAGCCCTAGGATAGTGTTAGGGTTAGGGTTAGGGTTAGCATCAGGCCTAGGATAGTGTTAGGGTTAGTGTTAGGGTTAGCATCAGCCCTAGGATAGTGTTAGGGTTAGGGTTAGGGTTAGCATCAGCCGTAGGATAGTGTTAGGGTTAGGGTTAGCCTCAGCCCTAAGATAGTGTTAGAGTGAGGGTTAGGGTTAGCATCAGCCCTAGGATAGTGTTAGGGTTAGGGTTAGGGTTAGCATCAGCCCTTGGAGAGTGTTAGGGTTAGGGTTAGGGTTAGCATCAGCCCTAGGATAGTGTTAGTGTTAGGGTTAGCATCAGCCCTAGGATAGTGTTAGGGTTAGGGTTAGGGTTAGCATCAGCCTAGGATAGTGTTAGTGTTAGGGTTAGCATCCGCCCTAGGATAGTGTTAGGGTTAGGGTTAGGGTTAGCATCAGTTCAAGGATACTGTTAGGGTTAGCGTTAGGGTTAGCATCTGCCCTAGGATAGTGTTAGGGTTAGGGTTAGGGTTAGCATCAGCCCAAGGATAGTGTTAGGGTTAGGGTTAGCATGAGCCCTAGGATAGTGTTAGGGTTAGGGTTAGGGTTAGCAACAGGCCTAGGATAGTGTTAGGGTTAGGGTTAGCATCAGCCCTAGGATAGTGTTAGGGTTAGGGTTAGGGTTAGCATCAGCCCTAGGATAGTGTTAGGGTTAGGGTTAGCATCAACCCTAGGATAGTGTTTGGGTTAGGGTTAGGGTTAGCATCAGCCCTAGGATAGTGATAGGGTTAGGGTTACCCTCAGCCCTAGGAGAGTGTTAGGGTTAGGGATAGGGTTAGCATAAGGCCTAGGATAGTGTTAGGGTTAGGGTTAGGGTTAGCATCAGCCCTAGGATAGTGTTAGGGTTAGGGTTAGCATCAGCCCTAGGATAGTGTCAGGGTTAGGGTTAGGGTTATCATCAGGCCTAGGATAGTGTTAGGGTTAGGGTTAGCATCAGCTCTAGGATAGTGTTAGGGTTAGGGTTAGGGTTAGCATCAGCCTTAGGATAGTGTTAAGGTTAGGTTTAGGGTTATCATCAGGCCCAGGATAGTGTGAGGGCTAGGGTTAGCATCAGCCCTAGGATAGTGTTAGTGTTAGGGTTAGGGTTAGCATCAGGCCTAGGATAGTGTTAGGGTTAGGGTTAGGGTTAGCATCAGGCCTAGGATAGTGTTAGTGTTACGGTTAGCATCAGCCCTACGATAATGTTAGGGTTAGGGTTAGGACTAGCATCCGCCCTAGGATAGTGTTAGGGTTAGGGTTAGGGTTAGCATCAGCCCTTGGATAGTGTTAGGGTTAGGGTTAGGGTTAGCATCAGCCCTAGGATAGTGTTAGGGTTAGGGTTAGCATCAGCCCTAGGATACTGTTACGGTTAGGGTTAGGGTTAGCATCAGCCCTAGGATAGTGTTAGGGTTAGGGTTAGCATCAGCCCTAGGATACTGTTAGGGTTAGGGTTAGGGTTAGCATCACCCGTAGGATTGTGTTAGGGTTAGGGTTAGCCTCAGCCCTAAGATAGTGTTAGAGTTAGGGTTAGGGTTAGCATCAGCCCTAGGATAATGTTAGGGTTAGGTTTAGGGTTAGCATCAGCCCTAGGATAGTGTTAGTGTTAGGGTTAGCATCAGCCCTAGGATAGTGTTAGGGTTAGGGTTAGGGTTAGCATCCGCCCTAGGATAGTGTTAGGGTTAGGGTTAGGGTTAGCATCAGCCCTAGGATAGTGTTAGGGTTAGGGTTAACATGAACCCTAGGATAGTGTTAGGGTTAGGGTTAGGGTTATCATCAGGCCTAGGATAGTGTTAGGGTTAGGGTTAGGGTTAGCATCAGTTCAAGGATAGTGTTAGGGTTAGCGTTAGGGTTAGCATCTTCCCTAGGATATTGTTAGGGTTAGGGTTAGGGTTAGCATCAGCCCAAGGATAGTGTTAGGGTTAGGGTTAGCATCAGCCCTAGGATAGTGTTAGGGTTAGGGTTAGGGTTAGCATCAGGCCCAGGATAGTGTTAGGGTTAGGGTTAGCATCAGTCCAAGGATAGTGTTAGGGTTAGGGTTAGGGTTAGCATCAGCCCGAGGATAGTGTTAGGGTTAGGGTTAGCATCAACACTAGGATAGTGTTTGGGTTAGGGTTAGGGTTAGCATCAGCCCTAGGATAGTGTTAGGGTTAGGGTTAGCCTCAGCCCTAGGAGAGTGTTAGGGTTAGGGATAGGGTTAGCATCAGGCCTAGGATAGTGTTAGGGTTAGGGTTAGGGTTAGCATCAGCCCTAGGATAGTGTTACGGTTAGGGTTAGCATCAGCCCTAGGATAGTGTCAGGGTTAGTGTTAGGGTTATCATCAGGCCTAGGATAGTGTTAGGGTTAGGGTTAGCATCAGCTCTAGGATAGTGTTAGGGTTAGGGTTAGGGTTAGCATCAGCCCTAGGATAGTGTTAAGGTTAGGGTTATGGTTATCATCAGGCCTAGTATAGTGTGAGGTCTAGGGTTAGCATCAGACTTAGGATAGTGTTAGGGTTAGGGTTAGGGTTAGCATCAGCCCGAGGATACTGTTAGGGTTAGGGTTAGCATCAGCCCTAGGATAGTGTTAGGGTTAGGGTTAGGGTTATCATCAGGCCTAGGATATTGTTAGGGTTAGGGTTAGCATCAGCCCTAGCATAGTGTTAGGGTTAGGGTTAGGGTTAGCATCAGCCCTAGGATAGTGTTAGTGTTAGGGTTAGCATCAGCCCTAGGATAGGGTTAGGGTTAGGGTTAGGGTTAGCATCAGGCCTAGGATAGTGTTAGGGTTAGGGTTAGCATCAGCCCTAGGATAGTGTTAGGGTTAGGGTTAGGGTTAGCATCAGCCGTAGGATAGTGTTAGGGTTAGGGTTAGCCTCAGCCCTAAGATAGTGTTAGAGTTAGGGTTAGGGTTAGCATCAGCCGTAGGATAGTGTTAGGGTTAGGGTTAGCATCAGCCCTAGGATAGTGTTAGGGTTAGGGTTAGGGTTAGCATCAGCCGTAGGATAGTGTTAGGGTTAGGGTTAGCCTCAGCCCTAAGATAGTGTTAGAGTGAGGGTTAGGGTTAGCATCAGCCCTAGGATAGTGTTAGGGTTAGGGTTAGGGTTAGCATCAGCCCTTGGAGAGTGTTAGGGTTAGGGTTAGGGTTAGCATCAGCCCTAGGATAGTGTTAGTGTTAGGGTTAGCATCAGCCCTAGGATAGTGTTAGGGTTAGGGTTAGGGTTAGCATCCGCCCTAGGATAGTGTTAGGGTTTGGGTTAGGGTTAGCATCAGCCCTAGGATAGTGTTAGGGTTAGGGTTAACATGAACCCTAGGATAGTGTTAGGGTTAGGGTTAGGGTTATCATCAGGCCTAGGATAGTGTTAGGGTTAGGGTTAGGGTTAGCATCAGTTCAAGGATAGTGTTAGGGTTAGCGTTAGGGTTAGCATCTGCCCTAGGATATTGTTAGGGTTAGGGTTAGGGTTAGCATCAGCCCAAGTATAGTGTTAGGGTTAGGGTTAGCATCAGCCCTAGGATAGTGTTAGGGTTAGGGTTAGGGTTAGCATCAGGCCCAGGATAGTGTTAGGGTTAGGGTTAGCATCAGCCGTAGGATAGTGTTAGTGTTAGGGTTAGCCTCAGCCCTAAGATAGTGTTAGAGTTAGGGTTAGGGTTAGCATCAGCCCTAGGATAGTGTTAGGGTTAGGGTTAGGGTTAGCATCAGCCCTAGGATAGTGTTAGGGTTAGGGTTATCATCAGCCCTAGGATAGTGTTAGGGTTAGGTTTAGGGTTAGCATCAGGCCTAGGATAGTGTTAGGGTTAGGGTTAGGGTTAGCATCAGCCCTAGGATAGTGTTAGGGTTAGGGTTAGGGTTAGCATCAGCCGTAGGATAGTGTTAGGGTTAGGGTTAGCCTCAGCCCTAAGATAGTGTTAGAGTGAGGGTTAGGGTTAGCATCAGCCCTAGGATAGTGTTAGGGTTAGGGTTAGGGTTAGCATCAGCCCTTGGAGAGTGTTAGGGTTAGGGTTAGGGTTAGCATCAGCCCTAGGATAGTGTTAGTGTTAGGGTTAGCATCAGCCCTAGGATAGTGTTAGGGTTAGGGTTAGCATCAGCCCTAGGATAGTGTTAGGGTTAGGGTTAGGGTTAGCATCAGGCCTAGGATAGTGTTAGTGTTAGGGTTAGCATCCGCCCTAGGATAGTGTTAGGGTTAGGGTTAGGGTTAGCATCAGTTCAAGGATACTGTTAGGGTTAGCGTTAGGGTTAGCATCTGCCCTAGGATAGTGTTAGGGTTAGGGTTAGGGTTAGCATCAGCTCAAGGATAGTGTTAGGGTTAGGGTTAGCATGAGCCCTAGGATAGTGTTAGGGTTAGGGTTAGGGTTAGCAACAGGCCTAGGATAGTGTTAGGGTTAGGGTTATCATCAGCCCTAGGATAGTGTTAGGGTTAGGGTTAGGGTTAGCATCAGCCCTAGGATAGTGTTAGGGTTAGGGTTAGCATCAACCCTAGGATAGTGTTTGGGTTAGGGTTAGGGTTAGCATCAGCCCTAGGATAGTGTTAGGGTTAGGGTTACCCTCAGCCCTAGGAGAGTGTTAGGGTTAGGGATAGGGTTAGCATCAGGCCTAGGATAGTGTTAGGGTTAGGGTTAGGGTTAGCATCAGCCCTAGGATAGTGTTAGGGTTAGGGTTAGCATCAGCCCTAGGATAGTGTCAGGGTTAGGGTTAGGGTTATCATCAGGCCTAGGATAGTGTTAGGGTTAGGGTTAGCATCAGCTCTAGGATAGTGTTAGGGTTAGGGTTAGGGTTAGCATCAGCCCTAGGATAGTGTTAAGGTTAGGGTTAGGGTTATCATCAGGCCTAGGATAGTGTGAGGGCTAGGGTTAGCATCAGCCCTAGGATAGTGTTAGTGTTAGGGTTAGCGTTAGCATCAGGCCTAGGATAGTGTTAGGGTTAGGTTAGGGTTAGCATCAGCCCTAGGATAGTGTTAGTGTTAGGGTTAGCATCAGCCCTACGATAATGTTAGGGTTAGGGTTAGGGCTAGCATCCGCCCTAGGATAGTGTTAGGGTTAGGGTTAGGGTTAGCATCAGCCCTTGGATAGTGTTAGGGTTAGGGTTAGGGTTAGCATCAGCCCTAGGATAGTGTTAGGGTTAGGGTTAGCATCAGCCCTAGGATACTGTTACGGTTAGGGTTAGGGTTAGCATCAGCCCTAGGATAGTGTTAGGGTTAGGGTTAGCATCAGCCCTAGGATACTGTTAGGGTTAGGGTTAGGGTTAGCATCACCCGTAGGATTGTGTTAGGGTTAGGGTTAGCCTCAGCCCTAAGATAGTGTTAGAGTTAGGGTTAGGGTTAGCATCAGCCCTAGGATAATGTTAGGGTTAGGTTTAGGGTTAGCATCAGCCCTAGGATAGTGTTAGTGTTAGGGTTAGCATCAGCCCTAGGATAGTGTTAGGGTTAGGGTTAGGGTTAGCATCCGCCCTAGGATAGTGTTAGGGTTAGGGTTAGGGTTAGCATCAGCCCTAGGATAGTGTTAGGGTTAGGGTTAACATGAACCCTAGGATAGTGTTAGGGTTAGGGTTAGGGTTATCATCAGGCCTAGGATAGTGTTAGGGTTAGGGTTAGGGTTAGCATCAGTTCAAGGATAGTGTTAGGGTTAGCGTTAGGGTTAGCATCTGCCCTAGGATATTGTTAGGGTTAGGGTTAGGGTTAGCATCAGCCCAAGGATAGTGTTAGGGTTAGGGTTAGCATCAGCCCTAGGATAGTGTTAGGGTTAGGGTTAGGGTTAGCATCAGGCCCAGGATAGTGTTAGGGTTAGGGTTAGCATCAGCCCTAGGATAGTGTTAGGGTTAGGGTTAGGGTTAGCATCAGGCCTAGGATAGTGTTAGGGTTAGGGTTAGCATCAGCCCTAGGATAGTGTTAGGGTTAGGGTTAGGGTTAGCATCAGCCGTAGGATAGTGTTAGGGTTAGGGTTAGCCTCAGCCCTAAGATAGTGTTAGAGTTAGGGTTAGGGTTAGCATCAGCCCTAGGATAGTGTTAGGGTTAGGGTTAGGGTTAGCATCAGCCCTTGGAGAGTGTTAGGGTTAGGGTTAGGGTTAGCATCAGCCCTAGGATAGTGTTAGTGTTAGGGTTAGCATCAGCCCTAGGATAGTGTTAGGGTTAGGGTTAGCATCAGCCCTAGGATAGTGTTAGGGTTAGGGTTAGGGTTAGCATCAGGCCTAGGATAGTGTTAGTGTTAGGGTTAGCATCAGCCCTAGGATAGTGTTAGGGTTAGGGTTAGGGTTAGCATCCGCCCTAGGATAATGTTAGGGTTAGGGTTAGGGTTAGCATCAGGCCTAGGATAGTGTTAGTGTTAGGGTTAGCATCAGCCCTAGGATAGTGTTAGGGTTAGGGTTACGGTTAGCATCCGCCCTAGGATAGTGTTAGGGTTAGGGTTAGGGTTAGCATCAGCCCTAGGATAGTGTTAGGGTTAGGGTTAACATAAATCCTAGGAGAGTGTTAGGGTTAGGGTTAGGGTTATCATCAGGCCTAGGATACTGTTAGGGTTAGGGTTAGGGTAAGCATCTGCCCTAGGATAGTGTTAGGGTTAGGGTTAGGGTTAGCATCAGCCCAAGGATAGTGTTAGGGTTAGGGTTAGCATCAGCCCTAGGATAGTGTTAGGGTTAGGGTTAGGGTTAGCATCAGGCCTAGGATAGTGTTAGTGTTAGGGTTAGCATCAGACCTAGGATAGTGTTAGGGTTAGGGTTAGGGTTAGCATCAGCCCTAGGATAGTGTTAGGGTTAGGGTTATCATCAGGCCTAGGATAGTGTGAGGGCTAGGGTTAGCATCAGACTTAGGATAGTGTTAGGGTTAGGGTTAGGGTTAGCATCAGCCCTAGGATAGTGTTAGGGTTAGGTTTAGCATCAGCCCTAGGATAGTGTTAGGGTTAGGGTTAGGGTTATCATCAGGCCTAGGATAGTGTTAGGGTTAGGGTTAGCATCAGCCCTAGGATAGTGTTAGGGTTAGGGTTAGGGTTAGCATCAGCCCTAGGATAGTGTTAGGGTTAGGGTTAGGGTTAGCATCAGCCCTAGGATAGTATTAGGTTTAGGGTTAGGGTTAGCATCAGCCCTAGGATAGTGTTAGGGTTAGGGTTAGGGATAGCATCAGCCCTAGGATAGTGTTAGGGTTAGGGTTAGGGTTAGCATCAGCCCTAGGATATTATTAGGGTTAGCGTTAGCATCAGCCCTAGAATAGTGTTAGGGTTAGGGTTAGGGTTAGCACCAGGCCTAGGATAGTGTTAGTGTTAGGGTTAGCATCAGCCTTAGGATAGTGTTAGGGTTAGGGTTAGGGTTAGCATCAGCCGTAGGATAGTGTTAGGGTTAGGGTTAGCCTCAGCCCTAGGATAGTGTTAGAGTTAGGGTTGGGGTTAGCATCAGCCCTAGGATAGTGTTAGGGTTAGGGTTAGGGTTAGCATGAGCCCTAGGATAGTATTAGGTTTAGGGTTAGGGTTAGCATCAGCCCTAGGATAGTGTTAGGGTTAGGGTTAGGGATAGCATCAGCCCTAGGATAATGTTAGGGTTAGGGTTAGCATCAGCCCTAGGATATTATTAGGGTTAGCGTTAGCATCAGCCCTAGAATAGTGTTAGGGTTAGGGTTAGGGTTAGCACCAGGCCTAGGATACTGTTAGTGTCAGGGTTAGCATCAGCCTTAGGATAGTGTTAGGGTTAGGGTTAGGGTTAGCATCAGCCCTAGGATAGTGTTAGGGTTAGGGTTAGCCTCAGCCCTAGGAGAGTGTTAGGGTTAGGAATAGGGTTAGCATCAGGCCTAGGATAGTGTTAGGGTTAGGGTTAGCATCAGCTCTAGGATAGTGTTAGGGTTAGGGTTAGGGTTAGCATCAGCCCTAGGATAGTGTTAAGGTTAGGGTTATGGTTATCATCAGGACTAGTATAGTGTGAGGTCTAGGGTTAGCATCAGACTTAGGATAGTGTTAGGGTTAGGGTTAGGGTTAGCATCAGCCCTAGGATAGTGTTAGGGTTAGGGTTAGCATCAGCCCTAGGATAGTGTTAGGGTTAGGGTTAGGGTTATCATCAGGCCTAGGATATTGTTAGGGTTAGGGTTAGCATCAGCCCTAGGATAGTGTTAGGGTTAGGGTTAGGGTTAGCATCAGCCCTAGGATAGTGTTAGGGTTAGGGTTAGCATCAGCCCTAGGATAGTGTTACGGTTAGGGTTAGGGTTAGCATCAGCCCTAGGATAGTGTTAGGGTTAGGGTTAGCATCAGCCCTAGGATACTGTTAGGGTTAGGGTTAGGGTTAGCATCACCCGTAGGATTGTGTTAGGGTTAGGGTTAGCCTCAGCCCTAAGATAGTGTTAGAGTTAGGGTTAGGGTTAGCATCAGCCCTAGGATAATGTTAGGGTTAGGTTTAAGGTTAGCATCAGCCCTAGGATAGTGTTAGGGTTAGGGTTAGGGTTAGCATCAGGCCTAGAATAGTGTTAGTGTTAGGGTTAGCATCAGCCCTAGGATAGTGTTAGGGTTAGGGTTAGGGTTAGCATCCGCCCTAGGATAATGTTAGGGTTAGGGTTAGGGTTAGCATCAGCCCTAGGATAGTGTTAGTGTTAGGGTTAGCATCAGCCTTAGGATAGTGTTAGGGTTAGGGTTAGGGTTAGCATCCGCCCTAGGATAGTGTTAGGGTTAGGGTTAGGGTTAGCATCAGCCCTAGGATAGTGTTAGGGTTAGGGTTAACATAAATCCTAGGATAGTGTTAGGGTTAGGGTTAGGGTTATCATCAGGCCTAGGATAGTGTTAGGGTTAGGGTTAGGGTTAGCATCAGTTCAAGGATAGTGTTAGGGTTAGCGTTAGGGTTAGCATCTGCCCTAGGATAGTGTTAGGGTTAGGGTTAGGGTTAGCATCAGCCCAAGGATAGTGTTAGGATTAGGGTTAGCATCAGCCCTAGGATAGTGTTAGGGTTAGGGTTAGGGTTAGCATCAGGCCCAGGATAGTGTTAGGGTTAGGGTTAGCATCAGCCCAAGGATAGTGTTAGGGTTAGGGTTAGGGTTAGCATCAGCCCTAGGATAGTGTTAGGGTTAGGGTTAACATCAACCCTAGGATAGTGTTTGGGTTAGGGTTAGGGTTAGCATTAGCCCTAGGATAGTGTTAGGGTTAGGGTTACCCTCAGCCCTAGGAGAGTGTTAGGGTTAGGGATAGGGTTAGCATCAGGCCTAGGATAGTGTTAGGGTTAGGGTTAGGGTTAGCATCAGCCCTAGGATAGTGTTAGGGGTAGGGTTAGCATCAGCCCTAGGATAGTGTCAGGGTTAGGGTTAGGGTTATCATCAGGCCTAGGATAGTGTTAGGGTTAGGGTTAGCATCAGCTCTAGGATAGTGTTAGGGTTAGGGTTAGGGTTAGCATCAGCCCTAGGATAGTGTTAAGGTTAGGGTTAGGGTTATCATCAGGCCTAGGATAGTGTGAGGGCTAGGGTTAGCATCAGACTTAGGTTAGTGTTAGGGTTGGGGTTAGGGTTAACATCAGCCCTAGGATACTGTTAGGGTTAGGTTTAGCATCAGCCCTAGGATAGTGTTAGGGTTAGGGTTAGGGTTATCATCAGGCCTAGGATAGCGTTAGGGTTAGGGATAGCATCAGCCCTAGGATAGTGTTAGGGTTAGGGTTAGGGTTAGCATCAGCCCTAGGATAGTGTTAGGGTTAGGGTTAGCATCAGCCCTAGAATAGTGTTAGGGTTAGGGTTAGGGTTAGCACCAGGCCTAGGATAGTGTTAGTGTTAGGGTTAGCATCAGCCTTAGGATAGTGTTAGGGTTAGGGTTAGGGTTAGCATCAGCAGTAGGATAGTGTTAGGGTTAGGGTTAGCCTCAGCCCTAGGATAGTGTTAGAGTTAGGGTTAGGGTTAGCATCAGCCCTAGGATAGTGTTAGGGTTAGGTTTAGGGTTAGCATCAGCCCTAGGATAGTATTAGGGTTAGGGTTAGGCTTAGGGTTAGGGTTAGCATCAGCTCTAGGATAGTGTTAGGGTTAGGTTTAGGGTTAGCATCAGCCCTAGGATAGTGTTAGGGTTAGGGTTAGGGTTAGCATCAGGCCTAGGGTAGTGTTAGGGTTAAGGTTAGCATCAGCCCTAGGATAGTGTTAGGGTTAGGGTTAGGGTTAGCATCAGCCCTAGGATAGTGTTAGGGTTAGGGTTAGCATCAGCCCTAGGATTGTGTTAGGGTTAGGGTTAGGGTTATCATCAGGCCTAGGATAGTGTTAGGGTTAGGGTTAGCATCAGCCCTAGGATAGTGTTAGGGTTAGGGTTAGGTTAGCATCAGCCCTAGGATAGTGTTAGGGTTAGGGTTAGCATCAGCCCTACGATAGTGTTAGGGTTAGGCTTAGGGTTAGCATCAGGCCTAGGATAGTGTTAGGGTTAGGGTTAGCATCAGCCCTAGGATAGTCTTAGGGTTAGGGTGAGGGTTAGCATCAGCCGTAGGATAGTGTTAGGGTTAGGGTTAGCCTGAGCCCTAAGATAGTGCTAGAGTTAGGGTTAGGGTTAGCATCAGCCCTAGGATTGTGTTAGGGTTAGGGTTAGGGTTAGCATCAGCCCTAGGATAGTGTTAGTGTTAGGGTTAGCATCAGCCCTAGGATAGTGTTAGGGTTAGGGTTAGGGTTAGCATCCGCATTAGGATACTGTTAGGGTTAGGGTTAGGGTTAGCATCAGCCCTAGGATAGTGTTAGGGTTAGGGTTAGCATCAGTCCTAGGATAGTGTGAGGGTTAGGGATAGGGTTAGCATCAGCCCTAGGATAGTGTTACGGTTAGGGTTAGGGTTAACATCAGGCCTAGGATAGTGTGAGGGCTAGGGTTAGCATCAGACTTAGGATAGTGTTAGGGTTAGGGTTAGGGTTAGCATCAGGCCTAGGATAGTGTTAGGGTTAGGGATAGCATCAGCCCTAGGATAGTGTTGGGGTTAGGGTTAGGGTTATCATCAGGCCTAGGATAGTGTTAGGGTTAGGGTTAGCATCAGCCCTAGGATAGTGCTAAGGTTAGGGTTATGGTTATCATCAGGCCTAGTATAGTGTGAGATCTAGGGTTAGCATCAGACTTAGGATAGTGTTAGGGTTAGGGTTAGGGTTAGCATCAGCCCGAGGATAGTGTTAGTGTTAGGGTTAGCATCAGCCCTAGGATAGTGTTAGGGTTAGGGTTAGCATCAGCCCTAGGATAGTGTTAGGATTAGGGTTAGGGTTAGCATCAGGCCTAGGATAGTGTTAGTGTTAGGGTTAGCATCAGCCCTAGGATAGTGTTAGGGTTAGGGTTAGGGTTAGCATCCGCCCTAGGATAATGTTAGGGTTAGGGTAAGGGTTAGCATCAGGCCTAGGATAGTGTTAGTGTTAGGGTTAGCATCAGCCCTAGGATAGTGTTAGGGTTAGTGTTAGGGTTAGCATCCGCCCTAGGATAGTGTTAGGGTTAGGGTTAGGGTTAGCATCAGCCCTAGGATAGTGTTAGGGTTAGGGGTAACATAAATCCTAGGAGAGTGTTAGGGTTAGGGTTAGGGTTATCATCAGGCCTAGGATACTGTTAGGGTTAGGGTTAGGGTTAGCATCTGCTCTAGGATAGTGTTAGGGTTAGGGTTAGGGTTAGCATCAGCCCAAGGATAGTGTTAGGGTTAGGGTTAGCATCAGCCCTAGGATAGTGTTAGGGTTAGGGTTAGGGTTAGCATCAGGCCTAGGATAGTGTTAGGGTTAGGGTTAGCATCAGACCTAGGATAGTGTTAGGGTTAGGGTTAGGGTTAGCATCAGCCCTAGGATAGTGTTAGGGTTAGGGTTATCATCAGGCCTAGGATAGTGTGAGGGCTAGGGTTAGCATCAGACTTAGGATAGTGTTAGGGTTAGGGTTAGGGTTAGCATCAGCCCTAGGATAGTGTTAGGGTTAGGTTTAGCATCAGCCCTAGGATAGTGTTAGGGTTAGGGTTAGGGTTATCATCAGGCCTAGGATAGTGTTAGGGTTAGGGTTAGCATCAGCCCTAGGATAGTGTTAGGGTTAGGGTTAGGGTTAGCATCAGCCCTAGGATAGTGTTAGGGTTAGGGTTAGGGTTAGCATCAGCCCTAGGATAGTATTAGGTTTAGGGTTAGGGTTAGCATCAGCCCTAGGATAGTGTTAGGGTTAGGGTTAGGGATAGCATAAGCCCTAGGATAGTGTTAGGGTTAGGGTTAGGGTTAGCATCAGCCCTAGGATATTATTAGGGTTAGCGTTAGCATCAGCCCTAGAATAGTGTTAGGGTTAGGGTTAGGGTTAGCACCAGGCCTAGGATAGTGTTAGTGTTAGGGTTAGCATCAGCCTTAGGATAGTGTTAGGGTTAGGGTTAGGGTTAGCATCAGCCGTAGGATAGTGTTAGGGTTAGGGTTAGCCTCAGCCATAGGATAGTGTTGGAGTTAGGGTTGGGGTTAGCATCAGCCCTAGGATAGTGTTAGGGTTAGGGTTAGGGTTAGCATGAGCCCTAGGATAGTATTAGGTTTAGGGTTAGGGTTAGCATCAGCCCTAGGATAGTGTTAGGGTTAGGGTTAGGGATAGCATCAGCCCTAGGATAGTGTTAGGGTTAGGGTTAGCATCAGCCCTAGGATATTATTAGGGTTAGCGTTAGCATCAGCCCTAGAATAGTGTTAGGGTTAGGGTTAGGGTTAGCACCAGGCCTAGGATACTGTTAGTGTTAGGGTTAGCATCAGCCTTAGGATAGTGTTAGGGTTAGGGTTAGGGTTAGCATCAGCCCTAGGATAGTGTTAAGGTTAGGGTTAGCCTCAGCCCTAGGAGAGTGTTAGGGTTAGGAATAGGGTTAGCATCAGGCCTAGGATAGTGTTAGGGTTAGGGTTAGCATCAGCTCTAGGATAGTGTTAGGGTTAGGGTTAGGGTTAGCATCAGCCCTAGGATAGTGTTAAGGTTAGGGTTATGGTTATCATCAGGACTAGTATAGTGTGAGGTCTAGGGTTAGCATCAGACTTAGGATAGTGTTAGGGTTAGGGTTAGGGTTAGCATCAGCCCTAGGATAGTGTTAGGGTTAGGGTTAGCATCAGCCCTAGGATAGTGTTAGGGTTAGGGTTAGGGTTATCATCAGGCCTAGGATATTGTTAGGGTTAGGGTTAGCATCAGCCCTAGGATAGTGTTAGGGTTAGGGTTAGGGTTAGCATCAGCCCTAGGATAGTGTTAGGGTTAGGGTTAGCATCAGCCCTAGGATAGTGTTAGGGTTAGGGTTAGGGTTAGCATCAGCCCTAGGATAGTGTTAGGGTTAGGGTTAGGGTTAGCATCAGCCCTAGGATAGTGTTAGGGTTAGGGTTAGCATCAGCCCTAGGATACTGTTACGGTTAGGGTTAGGGTTAGCATCAGCCCTAGGATAGTGTTAGGGTTAGGGTTAGCATCAGCCCTAGGATACTGTTAGGGTTAGGGTTAGGGTTAGCATCACCCGTAGGATTGTGTTAGGGTTAGGGTTAGCCTCAGCCCTAAGATAGTGTTAGAGTTAGGGTTAGGGTTAGCATCAGCCCTAGGATAATGTTAGGGTTAGGTTTAAGGTTAGCATCAGCCCGAGGATAGTGTTAGGGTTAGGGTTAGGGTTAGCATCAGGCCTAGAATAGTGTTAGTGTTAGGGTTAGCATCAGCCCTAGGATAGTGTTAGGGTTAGGGTTAGGGTTAGCATCCGCCCTAGGATAATGTTAGGGTTAGGGTTAGGGTTAGCATCAGCCCTAGGATAGTGTTAGTGTTAGGGTTAGCATCAGCCTTAGGATAGTGTTAGGGTTAGGGTTAGGGTTAGCATCCGCCCTAGGATAGTGTTAGGGTTAGGGTTAGGGTTAGCATCAGCCCTAGGATAGTGTTAGGGTTAGGGTTAACATAAATCCTAGGATAGTGTTAGGGTTAGGGTCAGGGTTATCATCAGGCCTAGGATAGTGTTAGGGTTAGGGTTAGGGTTAGCATCAGTTCAAGGATAGTGTTAGGGTTAGCGTTAGGGTTAGCATCTGCCCTAGGATAGTGTTAGGGTTAGGGTTAGGGTTAGCATCAGCCCAAGGATAGTGTTAGGATTAGGGTTAGCATCAGCCCTAGGATAGTGTTAGGGTTAAGGTTAGGGTTAGCATCAGGCCCAGGATAGTGTTAGGGTTAGGGTTAGCATCAGCCCAAGGATAGTGTTAGGGTTAGGGTTAGGGTTAGCATCAGCCCTAGGATAGTGTTAGGGTTAGGGTTAGCATCAACCCTAGGATAGTGTTTGGGTTAGGGTTAGGGTTAGCATTAGCCCTAGGATAGTGTTAGGGTTAGGGTTACCCTCAGCCCTAGGAGAGTGTTAGGGTTAGGGATAGGGTTAGCATCAGGCCTAGGATAGTGTTAGGGTTAGGGTTAGGGTTAGCATCAGCCCTAGGATAGTGTTAGGGGTAGGGTTAGCATCAGCCCTAGGATAGTGTCAGGGTTAGGGTTAGGGTTATCATCAGGCCTAGGATAGTGTTAGGGTTAGGGTTAGCATCAGCTCTAGGATAGTGTTAGGGTTAGGGTTAGGGTTAGCATCAGCCCTAGGATAGTGTTAAGGTTAGGGTTAGGGTTATCATCAGGCCTAGGATAGTGTGAGGGCTAGGGTTAGCATCAGACTTAGGTTAGTGTTAGGGTTGGGGTTAGGGTTAACATCAGCCCTAGGATACTGTTAGGGTTAGGTTTAGCATCAGCCCTAGGATAGTGTTAGGGTTAGGGTTAGGGTTATCATCAGGCCTAGGATAGCGTTAGGGTTAGGGATAGCATCAGCCCTAGGATAGTGTTAGGGTTAGGGTTAGGGTTAGCATCAGCCCTAGGATAGTGTTAGGGTTAGGGTTAGCATCAGCCCTAGAATAGTGTTAGGGTTAGGGTTAGGGTTAGCACCAGGCCTAGGATAGTGTTAGTGTTAGGGTTAGCATCAGCCTTAGGATAGTGTTAGGGTTAGGGTTAGGGTTAGCATCAGCAGTAGGATAGTGTTAGGGTTAGGGTTAGCCTCAGCCCTAGGATAGTGTTAGAGTTAGGGTTAGGGTTAGCATCAGCCCTAGGATAGTGTTAGGGTTAGGTTTAGGGTTAGCATCAGCCCTAGGATAGTATTAGGGTTAGGGTTAGGCTTAGGGTTAGGGTTAGCATCAGCTCTAGGATAGTGTTAGGGTTAGGTTTAGGGTTAGCATCAGCCCTAGGATAGTGTTAGGGTTAGGGTTAGGGTTAGCATCAGGCCTAGGGTAGTGTTAGGGTTAAGGTTAGCATCAGCCCTAGGATAGTGTTAGGGTTAGGGTTAGGGTTAGCATCAGCCCTAGGATAGTGTTAGGGTTAGGGTTAGCATCAGCCCTAGGATTGTGTTAGGGTTAGGGTTAGGGTTATCATCAGGCCTAGGATAGTGTTAGGGTTAGGGTTAGCATCAGCCCTAGGATAGTGTTAGGGTTAGGGTTAGGTTAGCATCAGCCCTAGGATAGTGTTAGGGTTAGGGTTAGCATCAGCCCTACGATAGTGTTAGGGTTAGGCTTAGGGTTAGCATCAGGCCTAGGATAGTGTTAGGGTTAGGGTTAGCATCAGCCCTAGGATAGTCTTAGGGTTAGGGTGAGGGTTAGCATCAGCCGTAGGATAGTGTTAGGGTTAGGGTTAGCCTGAGCCCTAAGATAGTGCTAGAGTTAGGGTTAGGGTTAGCATCAGCCCTAGGATTGTGTTAGGGTTAGGGTTAGGGTTAGCATCACCCTTGGATAGTGTTAGTGTTAGGGTTAGCATCAGCCCTAGGATAGTGTTAGGGTTAGGGTTAGGGTTAGCATCCGCATTAGGATACTGTTAGGGTTAGGGTTAGGGTTAGCATCAGCCCTAGGATAGTGTTAGGGTTAGGGTTAGCATCAGTCCTAGGATAGTGTGAGGGTTAGGGATAGGGTTAGCATCAGCCCTAGGATAGTGTTACGGTTAGGGTTAGGGTTAACATCAGGCCTAGGATAGTGTGAGGGCTAGGGTTAGCATCAGACTTAGGATAGTGTTAGGGTTAGGGTTAGGGTTAGCATCAGGCCTAGGATAGTGTTAGGGTTAGGGATAGCATCAGCCCTAGGATAGTGTTAGGGTTAGGGTTAGGGTTAGCATCAGCCCTAGGATATTATTAGGGTTAGCGTTAGCATCAGCCCTAGAATAGTGTTAGGGTTAGGGTTAGGGTTAGCACCAGGCCTAGGATAGTGTTAGTGTTAGGGTTAGCATCAGCCTTAGGATAGTGTTAGGGTTAGGGTTAGGGTTAGCATCAGCCGTAGGATAGTGTTAGGGTTAGGGTTAGCCTCAGCCATAGGATAGTGTTGGAGTTAGGGTTGGGGTTAGCATCAGCCCTAGGATAGTGTTAGGGTTAGGGTTAGGGTTAGCATGAGCCCTAGGATAGTATTAGGTTTAGGGTTAGGGTTAGCATCAGCCCTAGGATAGTGTTAGGGTTAGGGTTAGGGATAGCATCAGCCCTAGGATAGTGTTAGGGTTAGGGTTAGCATCAGCCCTAGGATATTATTAGGGTTAGCGTTAGCATCAGCCCTAGAATAGTGTTAGGGTTAGGGTTAGGGTTAGCACCAGGCCTAGGATACTGTTAGTGTTAGGGTTAGCATCAGCCTTAGGATAGTGTTAGGGTTAGGGTTAGGGTTAGCATCAGCCCTAGGATAGTGTTAAGGTTAGGGTTAGCCTCAGCCCTAGGAGAGTGTTAGGGTTAGGAATAGGGTTAGCATCAGGCCTAGGATAGTGTTAGGGTTAGGGTTAGCATCAGCTCTAGGATAGTGTTAGGGTTAGGGTTAGGGTTAGCATCAGCCCTAGGATAGTGTTAAGGTTAGGGTTATGGTTATCATCAGGACTAGTATAGTGTGAGGTCTAGGGTTAGCATCAGACTTAGGATAGTGTTAGGGTTAGGGTTAGGGTTAGCATCAGCCCTAGGATAGTGTTAGGGTTAGGGTTAGCATCAGCCCTAGGATAGTGTTAGGGTTAGGGTTAGGGTTATCATCAGGCCTAGGATATTGTTAGGGTTAGGGTTAGCATCAGCCCTAGGATAGTGTTAGGGTTAGGGTTAGGGTTAGCATCAGCCCTAGGATAGTGTTAGGGTTAGGGTTAGCATCAGCCCTAGGATAGTGTTAGGGTTAGGGTTAGGGTTAGCATCAGCCCTAGGATAGTGTTAGGGTTAGGGTTAGGGTTAGCATCAGCCCTAGGATAGTGTTAGGGTTAGGGTTAGCATCAGCCCTAGGATACTGTTACGGTTAGGGTTAGGGTTAGCATCAGCCCTAGGATAGTGTTAGGGTTAGGGTTAGCATCAGCCCTAGGATACTGTTAGGGTTAGGGTTAGGGTTAGCATCACCCGTAGGATTGTGTTAGGGTTAGGGTTAGCCTCAGCCCTAAGATAGTGTTAGAGTTAGGGTTAGGGTTAGCATCAGCCCTAGGATAATGTTAGGGTTAGGTTTAAGGTTAGCATCAGCCCGAGGATAGTGTTAGGGTTAGGGTTAGGGTTAGCATCAGGCCTAGAATAGTGTTAGTGTTAGGGTTAGCATCAGCCCTAGGATAGTGTTAGTGTTAGGGTTAGGGTTAGCATCCGCCCTAGGATAATGTTAGGGTTAGGGTTAGGGTTAGCATCAGCCCTAGGATAGTGTTAGTGTTAGGGTTAGCATCAGCCTTAGGATAGTGTTAGGGTTAGGGTTAGGGTTAGCATCCGCCCTAGGATAGTGTTAGGGTTAGGGTTAGGGTTAGCATCAGCCCTAGGATAGTGTTAGGGTTAGGGTTAACATAAATCCTAGGATAGTGTTAGGGTTAGGGTCAGGGTTATCATCAGGCCTAGGATAGTGTTAGGGTTAGGGTTAGGGTTAGCATCAGTTCAAGGATAGTGTTAGGGTTAGCGTTAGGGTTAGCATCTGCCCTAGGATAGTGTTAGGGTTAGGGTTAGGGTTAGCATCAGCCCAAGGATAGTGTTAGGATTAGGGTTAGCATCAGCCCTAGGATAGTGTTAGGGTTAGGGTTAGGGTTAGCATCAGGCCCAGGATAGTGTTAGGGTTAGGGTTAGCATCAGCCCAAGGATAGTGTTAGGGTTAGGGTTAGGGTTAGCATCAGCCCTAGGATAGTGTTAGGGTTAGGGTTAGCATCAACCCTAGGATAGTGTTTGGGTTAGGGTTAGGGTTAGCATTAGCCCTAGGATAGTGTTAGGGTTAGGGTTACCCTCAGCCCTAGGAGAGTGTTAGGGTTAGGGATAGGGTTAGCATCAGGCCTAGGATAGTGTTAGGGTTAGGGTTAGGGTTAGCATCAGCCCTAGGATAGTGTTAGGGGTAGGGTTAGCATCAGCCCTAGGATAGTGTCAGGGTTAGGGTTAGGGTTATCATCAGGCCTAGGATAGTGTTAGGGTTAGGGTTAGCATCAGCTCTAGGATAGTGTTAGGGTTAGGGTTAGGGTTAGCATCAGCCCTAGGATAGTGTTAAGGTTAGGGTTAGGGTTATCATCAGGCCTAGGATAGTGTGAGGGCTAGGGTTAGCATCAGACTTAGGTTAGTGTTAGGGTTGGGGTTAGGGTTAACATCAGCCCTAGGATACTGTTAGGGTTAGGTTTAGCATCAGCCCTAGGATAGTGTTAGGGTTAGGGTTAGGGTTATCATCAGGCCTAGGATAGCGTTAGGGTTAGGGATAGCATCAGCCCTAGGATAGTGTTAGGGTTAGGGTTAGGGTTAGCATCAGCCCTAGGATAGTGTTAGGGTTAGGGTTAGCATCAGCCCTAGAATAGTGTTAGGGTTAGGGTTAGGGTTAGCACCAGGCCTAGGATAGTGTTAGTGTTAGGGTTAGCATCAGCCTTAGGATAGTGTTAGGGTTAGGGTTAGGGTTAGCATCAGCAGTAGGATAGTGTTAGGGTTAGGGTTAGCCTCAGCCCTAGGATAGTGTTAGAGTTAGGGTTAGGGTTAGCATCAGCCCTAGGATAGTGTTAGGGTTAGGTTTAGGGTTAGCATCAGCCCTAGGATAGTATTAGGGTTAGGGTTAGGCTTAGGGTTAGGGTTAGCATCAGCTCTAGGATAGTGTTAGGGTTAGGTTTAGGGTTAGCATCAGCCCTAGGATAGTGTTAGGGTTAGGGTTAGGGTTAGCATCAGGCCTAGGGTAGTGTTAGGGTTAAGGTTAGCATCAGCCCTAGGATAGTGTTAGGGTTAGGGTTAGGGTTAGCATCAGCCCTAGGATAGTGTTAGGGTTAGGGTTAGCATCAGCCCTAGGATTGTGTTAGGGTTAGGGTTAGGGTTATCATCAGGCCTAGGATAGTGTTAGGGTTAGGGTTAGCATCAGCCCTAGGATAGTGTTAGGGTTAGGGTTAGGTTAGCATCAGCCCTAGGATAGTGTTAGGGTTAGGGTTAGCATCAGCCCTACGATAGTGTTAGGGTTAGGCTTAGGGTTAGCATCAGGCCTAGGATAGTGTTAGGGTTAGGGTTAGCATCAGCCCTAGGATAGTCTTAGGGTTAGGGTGAGGGTTAGCATCAGCCGTAGGATAGTGTTAGGGTTAGGGTTAGCCTGAGCCCTAAGATAGTGCTAGAGTTAGGGTTAGGGTTAGCATCAGCCCTAGGATTGTGTTAGGGTTAGGGTTAGGGTTAGCATCACCCTTGGATAGTGTTAGTGTTAGGGTTAGCATCAGCCCTAGGATAGTGTTAGGGTTAGGGTTAGGGTTAGCATCCGCATTAGGATACTGTTAGGGTTAGGGTTAGGGTTAGCATCAGCCCTAGGATAGTGTTAGGGTTAGGGTTAGCATCAGTCCTAGGATAGTGTGAGGGTTAGGGATAGGGTTAGCATCAGCCCTAGGATAGTGTTACGGTTAGGGTTAGGGTTAACATCAGGCCTAGGATAGTGTGAGGGCTAGGGTTAGCATCAGACTTAGGATAGTGTTAGGGTTAGGGTTAGGGTTAGCATCAGGCCTAGGATAGTGTTAGGGTTAGGGATAGCATCAGCCCTAGGATAGTGTTGGGGTTAGGGTTAGGGTTATCATCAGGCCTAGGATAGTGTTAGGGTTAGGGTTAGCATCAGCCCTAGGATAGTGCTAAGGTTAGGGTTATGGTTATCATCAGGCCTAGTATAGTGTGAGATCTAGGGTTAGCATCAGACTTAGGATAGTGTTAGGGTTAGGGTTAGGGTTAGCATCAGCCCGAGGATAGTGTTAGGGTTAGGGTTAGCATCAGCCCTAGGATAGTGTTAGGGTTAGGGTTAGGGTTAGCATCAGGCCTAGGATAGTGTTAGTGTTAGGGTTAGCATCAGCCCTAGGATAGTGTTAGGGTTAGGGTTAGGGTTAGCATCCGCCCTAGGATAATGTTAGGGTTAGGGTAAGGGTTAGCATCAGGCCTAGGATAGTGTTAGTGTTAGGGTTAGCATGAGCCCTAGGATAGTGTTAGGGTTAGTGTTAGGGTTAGCATCCGCCCTAGGATAGTGTTAGGGTTAGGGTTAGGGTTAGCATCAGCCCTAGGATAGTGTTAGGGTTAGGGGTAACATAAATCCTAGGAGAGTGTTAGGGTTAGGGTTAGGGTTATCATCAGGCCTAGGATACTGTTAGGGTTAGGGTTAGGGTTAGCATCTGCTCTAGGATAGTGTTAGGGTTAGGGTTAGGGTTAGCATCAGCCCAAGGATAGTGTTAGGGTTAGGGTTAGCATCAGCCCTAGGATAGTGTTAGGGTTAGGGTTAGGGTTAGCATCAGGCCTAGGATAGTGTTAGGGTTAGGGTTAGCATCAGACCTAGGATAGTGTTAGGGTTAGGGTTAGGGTTAGCATCAGCCCTAGGATAGTGTTAGGGTTAGGGTTATCATCAGGCCTAGGATAGTGTGAGGGCTAGGGTTAGCATCAGACTTAGGATAGTGTTAGGGTTAGGGTTAGGGTTAGCATCAGCCCTAGGATAGTGTTAGGGTTAGGTTTAGCATCAGCCCTAGGATAGTGTTAGGGTTAGGGTTAGGGTTATCATCAGGCCTAGGATAGTGTTAGGGTTAGGGTTAGCATCAGCCCTAGGATAGTGTTAGGGTTAGGGTTAGGGTTAGCATCAGCCCTAGGATAGTGTTAGGGTTAGGGTTAGGGTTAGCATCAGCCCTAGGATAGTATTAGGTTTAGGGTTAGGGTTAGCATCAGCCCTAGGATAGTGTTAGGGTTAGGGTTAGGGATAGCATCAGCCCTAGGATAGTGTTAGGGTTAGGGTTAGGGTTAGCATCAGCCCTAGGATATTATTAGGGTTAGCGTTAGCATCAGCCCTAGAATAGTGTTAGGGTTAGGGTTAGGGTTAGCACCAGGCCTAGGATAGTGTTAGTGTTAGGGTTAGCATCAGCCTTAGGATAGTGTTAGGGTTAGGGTTAGGGTTAGCATCAGCCGTAGGATAGTGTTAGGGTTAGGGTTAGCCTCAGCCATAGGATAGTGTTAGAGTTAGGGTTGGGGTTAGCATCAGCCCTAGGATAGTGTTAGGGTTAGGGTTAGGGTTAGCATGAGCCCTAGGATAGTATTAGGTTTAGGGTTAGGGTTAGCATCAGCCCTAGGATAGTGTTAGGGTTAGGGTTAGGGATAGCATCAGCCCTAGGATAGTGTTAGGGTTAGGGTTAGCATCAGCCCTAGGATATTATTAGGGTTAGCGTTAGCATCAGCCCTAGAATAGTGTTAGGGTTAGGGTTAGGGTTAGCACCAGGCCTAGGATACTGTTAGTGTTAGGGTTAGCATCAGCCTTAGGATAGTGTTAGGGTTAGGGTTAGGGTTAGCATCAGCCCTAGGATAGTGTTAAGGTTAGGGTTAGCCTCAGCCCTAGGAGAGTGTTAGGGTTAGGAATAGGGTTAGCATCAGGCCTAGGATAGTGTTAGGGTTAGGGTTAGCATCAGCTCTAGGATAGTGTTAGGGTTAGGGTTAGGGTTAGCATCAGCCCTAGGATAGTGTTAAGGTTAGGGTTATGGTTATCATCAGGACTAGTATAGTGTGAGGTCTAGGGTTAGCATCAGACTTAGGATAGTGTTAGGGTTAGGGTTAGGGTTAGCATCAGCCCTAGGATAGTGTTAGGGTTAGGGTTAGCATCAGCCCTAGGATAGTGTTAGGGTTAGGGTTAGGGTTATCATCAGGCCTAGGATATTGTTAGGGTTAGGGTTAGCATCAGCCCTAGGATAGTGTTAGGGTTAGGGTTAGGGTTAGCATCAGCCCTAGGATAGTGTTAGGGTTAGGGTTAGCATCAGCCCTAGGATAGTGTTAGGGTTAGGGTTAGGGTTAGCATCAGCCCTAGGATAGTGTTAGGGTTAGGGTTAGGGTTAGCATCAGCCCTAGGATAGTGTTAGGGTTAGGGTTAGCATCAGCCCTAGGATACTGTTACGGTTAGGGTTAGGGTTAGCATCAGCCCTAGGATAGTGTTAGGGTTAGGGTTAGCATCAGCCCTAGGATACTGTTAGGGTTAGGGTTAGGGTTAGCATCACCCGTAGGATTGTGTTAGGGTTAGGGTTAGCCTCAGCCCTAAGATAGTGTTAGAGTTAGGGTTAGGGTTAGCATCAGCCCTAGGATAATGTTAGGGTTAGGTTTAAGGTTAGCATCAGCCCTAGGATAGTGTTAGGGTTAGGGTTAGGGTTAGCATCAGGCCTAGAATAGTGTTAGTGTTAGGGTTAGCATCAGCCCTAGGATAGTGTTAGGGTTAGGGTTAGGGTTAGCATCCGCCCTAGGATAATGTTAGGGTTAGGGTTAGGGTTAGCATCAGCCCTAGGATAGTGTTAGTGTTAGGGTTAGCATCAGCCTTAGGATAGTGTTAGGGTTAGGGTTAGGGTTAGCATCCGCCCTAGGATAGTGTTAGGGTTAGGGTTAGGGTTAGCATCAGCCCTAGGATAGTGTTAGGGTTAGGGTTAACATAAATCCTAGGATAGTGTTAGGGTTAGGGTCAGGGTTATCATCAGGCCTAGGATAGTGTTAGGGTTAGGGTTAGGGTTAGCATCAGTTCAAGGATAGTGTTAGGGTTAGCGTTAGGGTTAGCATCTGCCCTAGGATAGTGTTAGGGTTAGGGTTAGGGTTAGCATCAGCCCAAGGATAGTGTTAGGATTAGGGTTAGCATCAGCCCTAGGATAGTGTTAGGGTTAGGGTTAGGGTTAGCATCAGGCCCAGGATAGTGTTAGGGTTAGGGTTAGCATCAGCCCAAGGATAGTGTTAGGGTTAGGGTTAGGGTTAGCATCAGCCCTAGGATAGTGTTAGGGTTAGGGTTAGCATCAACCCTAGGATAGTGTTTGGGTTAGGGTTAGGGTTAGCATTAGCCCTAGGATAGTGTTAGGGTTAGGGTTACCCTCAGCCCTAGGAGAGTGTTAGGGTTAGGGATAGGGTTAGCATCAGGCCTAGGATAGTGTTAGGGTTAGGGTTAGGGTTAGCATCAGCCCTAGGATAGTGTTAGGGGTAGGGTTAGCATCAGCCCTAGGATAGTGTCAGGGTTAGGGTTAGGGTTATCATCAGGCCTAGGATAGTGTTAGGGTTAGGGTTAGCATCAGCTCTAGGATAGTGTTAGGGTTAGGGTTAGGGTTAGCATCAGCCCTAGGATAGTGTTAAGGTTAGGGTTAGGGTTATCATCAGGCCTAGGATAGTGTGAGGGCTAGGGTTAGCATCAGACTTAGGTTAGTGTTAGGGTTGGGGTTAGGGTTAACATCAGCCCTAGGATACTGTTAGGGTTAGGTTTAGCATCAGCCCTAGGATAGTGTTAGGGTTAGGGTTAGGGTTATCATCAGGCCTAGGATAGCGTTAGGGTTAGGGATAGCATCAGCCCTAGGATAGTGTTAGGGTTAGGGTTAGGGTTAGCATCAGCCCTAGGATAGTGTTAGGGTTAGGGTTAGCATCAGCCCTAGAATAGTGTTCGGGTTAGGGTTAGGGTTTGCACCAGGCCTAGGATAGTGTTAGTGTTAGGGTTAGCATCAGCCTTAGGATAGTGTTAGGGTTAGGGTTAGGGTTAGCATCAGCAGTAGGATAGTGTTAGGGTTAGGGTTAGCCTCAGCCCTAGGATAGTGTTAGAGTTAGGGTTAGGGTTAGCATCAGCCCTAGGATAGTGTTAGGGTTAGGTTTAGGGTTAGCATCAGCCCTAGGATAGTATTAGGGTTAGGGTTAGGCTTAGGGTTAGGGTTAGCATCAGCTCTAGGATAGTGTTAGGGTTAGGGTTAGCATCAGCCCTAGGATATTATTAGGGTTAGCGTTAGCATCAGCCCTAGAATAGTGTTAGGGTTAGGGTTAGGGTTAGCACCAGGCCTAGGATACTGTTAGTGTTAGGGTTAGCATCAGCCTTAGGATAGTGTTAGGGTTAGGGTTAGGGTTAGCATCAGCCCTAGGATAGTGTTAGGGTTAGGGTTAGCCTCAGCCCTAGGAGAGTGTTAGGGTTAGGAATAGGGTTAGCATCAGGCCTAGGATAGTGTTAGGGTTAGGGTTAGCATCAGCTCTAGGATAGTGTTAGGGTTAGGGTTAGGGTTAGCATCAGCCCTAGGATAGTGTTAAGGTTAGGGTTATGGTTATCATCAGGACTAGTATAGTGTGAGGTCTAGGGTTAGCATCAGACTTAGGATAGTGTTAGGGTTAGGGTTAGGGTTAGCATCAGCCCTAGGATAGTGTTAGGGTTAGGGTTAGCATCAGCCCTAGGATAGTGTTAGGGTTAGGGTTAGGGTTATCATCAGGCCTAGGATATTGTTAGGGTTAGGGTTAGCATCAGCCCTAGGATAGTGTTAGGGTTAGGGTTAGGGTTAGCATCAGCCCTAGGATAGTGTTAGGGTTAGGGTTAGCATCAGCCCTAGGATAGTGTTAGGGTTAGGGTTAGGGTTAGCATCAGCCCTAGGATAGTGTTAGGGTTAGGGTTAGGGTTAGCATCAGCCCTAGGATAGTGTTAGGGTTAGGGTTAGCATCAGCCCTAGGATACTGTTACGGTTAGGGTTAGGGTTAGCATCAGCCCTAGGATAGTGTTAGGGTTAGGGTTAGCATCAGCCCTAGGATACTGTTAGGGTTAGGGTTAGGGTTAGCATCACCCGTAGGATTGTGTTAGGGTTAGGGTTAGCCTCAGCCCTAAGATAGTGTTAGAGTTAGGGTTAGGGTTAGCATCAGCCCTAGGATAATGTTAGGGTTAGGTTTAAGGTTAGCATCAGCCCTAGGATAGTGTTAGGGTTAGGGTTAGGGTTAGCATCAGGCCTAGAATAGTGTTAGTGTTAGGGTTAGCATCAGCCCTAGGATAGTGTTAGGGTTAGGGTTAGGGTTAGCATCCGCCCTAGGATAATGTTAGGGTTAGGGTTAGGGTTAGCATCAGCCCTAGGATAGTGTTAGTGTTAGGGTTAGCATCAGCCTTAGGATAGTGTTAGTGTTAGGGTTAGGGTTAGGATCCGCCCTAGGATAGTGTTATGGTTAGGGTTAGGGTTAGCATCAGCCCTAGGATAGTGTTAGGGTTAGGGTTAACATAAATCCTAGGATAGTGTTAGGGTTAGGGTCAGGGTTATCATCAGGCCTAGGATAGTGTTAGGGTTAGGGTTAGGGTTAGCATCAGTTCAAGGATAGTGTTAGGGTTAGCGTTAGGGTTAGCATCTGCCCTAGGATAGTGTTAGGGTTAGGGTTAGGGTTAGCATCAGCCCAAGGATAGTGTTAGGATTAGGGTTAGCATCAGCCCTAGGATAGTGTTAGGGTTAGGGTTAGGGTTAGCATCAGGCCCAGGATAGTGTTAGGGTTAGGGTTAGCATCAGCCCAAGGATAGTGTTAGGGTTAGGGTTAGGGTTAGCATCAGCCCTAGGATAGTGTTAGGGTTAGGGTTAGCATCAACCCTAGGATAGTATTTGGGTTAGGGTTAGGGTTAGCATTAGCCCTAGGATAGTGTTAGGGTTAGGGTTACCCTCAGCCCTAGGAGAGTGTTAGGGTTAGGGATAGGGTTAGCATCAGGCCTAGGATAGTGTTAGGGTTAGGGTTAGGGTTAGCATCAGCCCTAGGATAGTGTTAGGGGTAGGGTTAGCATCAGCCCTAGGATAGTGTCAGGGTTAGGGTTAGGGTTATCATCAGGCCTAGGATAGTGTTAGGGTTAGGGTTAGCATCAGCTCTAGGATAGTGTTAGGGTTAGGGTTAGGGTTAGCATCAGCCCTAGGATAGTGTTAAGGTTAGGGTTAGGGTTATCATCAGGCCTAGGATAGTGTGAGGGCTAGGGTTAGCATCAGACTTAGGTTAGTGTTAGGGTTGGGGTTAGGGTTAACATCAGCCCTAGGATACTGTTAGGGTTAGGTTTAGCATCAGCCCTAGGATAGTGTTAGGGTTAGGGTTAGGGTTATCATCAGGCCTAGGATAGCGTTAGGGTTAGGGATAGCATCAGCCCTAGGATAGTGTTAGGGTTAGGGTTAGGGTTAGCATCAGCCCTAGGATAGTGTTAGGGTTAGGGTTAGCATCAGCCCTAGAATAGTGTTAGGGTTAGGGTTAGGGTTAGCACCAGGCCTAGGATAGTGTTAGTGTTAGGGTTAGCATCAGCCTTAGGATAGTGTTAGGGTTAGGGTTAGGGTTAGCATCAGCAGTAGGATAGTGTTAGGGTTAGGGTTAGCCTCAGCCCTAGGATAGTGTTAGAGTTAGGTTTAGGGTTAGCATCAGCCCTAGGATAGTATTAGGGTTAGGGTTAGGCTTAGGGTTAGGGTTAGCATCAGCTCTAGGATAGTGTTAGGGTTAGGTTTAGGGTTAGCATCAGCCCTAGGATAGTGTTAGGGTTAGGGTTAGGGTTAGCATCAGGCCTAGGGTAGTGTTAGGGTTAGGGTTAGCATCAGCCCTAGGATAGTGTTAGGGTTAGGGTTAGGGTTAGCATCAGCCCTAGGATAGTGTTAGGGTTAGGGTTAGCATCAGCCCTAGGATTGTGTTAGGGTTAGGGTTAGGGTTATCATCAGGCCTAGGATAGTGTTAGGGTTAGGGTTAGCATCAGCCCTAGGATAGTGTTAGGGTTAGGGTTAGGTTAGCATCAGCCCTAGGATAGTGTTAGGGTTAGGGTTAGCATCAGCCCTACGATAGTGTTAGGGTTAGGCTTAGGGTTAGCATCAGGCCTAGGATAGTGTTAGGGTTAGGGTTAGCATCAGCCCTAGGATAGTCTTAGGGTTAGGGTGAGGGTTAGCATCAGCCGTAGGATAGTGTTAGGGTTAGGGTTAGCCTGAGCCCTAAGATAGTGCTAGAGTTAGGGTTAGGGTTAGCATCAGCCCTAGGATTGTGTTAGGGTTAGGGTTAGGGTTAGCATCAGCCCTAGGATAGTGTTAGTGTTAGGGTTAGCATCAGCCCTAGGATAGTGTTAGGGTTAGGGTTAGGGTTAGCATCCGCATTAGGATACTGTTAGGGTTAGGGTTAGGGTTAGCATCAGCCCTAGGATAGTGTTAGGGTTAGGGTTAGCATCAGTCCTAGGATAGTGTGAGGGTTAGGGATAGGGTTAGCATCAGCCCTAGGATAGTGTTACGGTTAGGGTTAGGGTTAACATCAGGCCTAGGATAGTGTGAGGGCTAGGGTTAGCATCAGACTTAGGATAGTGTTAGGGTTAGGGTTAGGGTTAGCATCAGGCCTAGGATAGTGTTAGGGTTAGGGTTAGCATCAGCCCTAGGATAGTGCTAAGGTTAGGGTTATGGTTATCATCAGGCCTAGTATAGTGTGAGGTCTAGGGTTAGCATCAGACTTAGGATAGTGTTAGGGTTAGGGTTAGGGTTAGCATCAGCCCGAGGATAGTGTTAGGGTTAGGGTTAGCATCAGCCCTAGGATAGTGTTAGGGTTAGGGTTAGGGATATCATCAGGCCTAGGATATTGTTAGGGTTAGGGTTAGCATCAGCCCTAGCATAGTGTTAGTGTTAGGGTTAGGGTTAGCATCAGCCCTAGGATAGTGTTAGGGTTAGGGTTAGCATCAGCCCTAGGATAGTGTTAGGGTTAGGGTTAGGGTTAGCATCAGGCCTAGGATAATGTTAGGGTTAGGGTTAGCATCAGCCCTAGGATAGTGTTAGGGTTAGGGTTAGCCTCAGCCCTAAGATAGTGTTAGAGTTAGGGTTAGGGTTAGCATCAGCCCTAGGATAGTGTTAGGGTTAGGGTTAGGGTTAGCATCAGCCCTAGGATAGTGTTAGGGTTAGGGTTATCATCAGCCCTAGGATAGTGTTAGGGTTAGGGTTAGCCTCAGCCCTAAGATAGTGTTAGAGTGAGGGTTAGGGTTAGCATCAGCCCTAGGATAGTGTTAGGGTTAGGGTTAGGGTTAGCATCAGCCCTTGGAGAGTGTTAGGGTTAGGGTTAGGGTTAGCATCAGCCCTAGGATAGTGTTAGTGTTAGGGTTAGCATCAGCCCTAGGATAGTGTTAGGGTTAGGGTTAGGGTTAACATCAGCCTAGGATAGTGTTAGTGTTAGGGTTAGCATCCGCCCTAGGATAGTGTTAGGGTTAGGGTTAGGGTTAGCATCAGTTCAAGGATACTGTTAGGGTTAGCGTTAGGGTTAGCATCTGCCCTAGGATAGTGTTAGGGTTAGGGTTAGGGTTAGCATCAGCCCAAGGATAGTGTTAGGGTTAGGGTTAGCATGAGCCCTAGGATAGTGTTAGGGTTAGGGTTAGGGTTAGCAACAGGCCTAGGATAGTGTTAGGGTTAGGGTTAGCATCAGCCCTAGGATAGTGTTAGGGTTAGGGTTAGGGTTAGCATCAGCCCTAGGATAGTGTTAGGGTTAGGGTTAGCATCAACCCTAGGATAGTGTTTGGGTTAGGGTTAGGGTTAGCATCAGCCCTAGGATAGTGTTAGGGTTAGGGTTACCCTCAGCCCTAGGAGAGTGTTAGGGTTAGGGATAGGGTTAGCATAAGGCCTAGGATAGTGTTAGGGTTAGGGTTAGGGTTAGCATCAGCCCTAGGATAGTGTTAGGGTTAGGGTTAGCATCAGCCCTAGGATAGTGTCAGGGTTAGGGTTAGGGTTATCATCAGGCCTAGGATAGTGTTAGGGTTAGGGTTAGCATCAGCTCTAGGATAGTGTTAGGGTTAGGGTTAGGGTTAGCATCAGCCCTAGGATAGTGTTAAGGTTAGGGTTAGGGTTATCATCAGGCCCAGGATAGTGTGAGGGCTAGGGTTAGCATCAGCCCTAGGATAGTGTTAGTGTTAGGGTTAGGGTTAGCATCAGGCCTAGGATAGTGTTAGGGTTAGGGTTAGGGTTAGCATCAGCCCTAGGATAGTGTTAGTGTTAGGGTTAGCATCAGCCCTACGATAATGTTAGGGTTAGGGTTAGGACTAGCATCCGCCCTAGGATAGTGTTAGGGTTAGGGTTAGGGTTAGCATCAGCCCTTGGATAGTGTTAGGGTTAGGGTTAGGGTTAGCATCAGCCCTAGGATAGTGTTAGGGTTAGGGTTAGCATCAGCCCTAGGATACTGTTACGGTTAGGGTTAGGGTTAGCATCAGCCCTAGGATAGTGTTAGGGTTAGGGTTAGCATCAGCCCTAGGATACTGTTAGGGTTAGGGTTAGGGTTAGCATCACCCGTAGGATTGTGTTAGGGTTAGGGTTAGCCTCAGCCCTAAGATAGTGTTAGAGTTAGGGTTAGGGTTAGCATCAGCCCTAGGATAATGTTAGGGTTAGGTTTAGGGTTAGCATCAGCCCTAGGATAGTGTTAGTGTTAGGGTTAGCATCAGCCCTAGGATAGTGTTAGGGTTAGGGTTAGGGTTAGCATCCGCCCTAGGATAGTGTTAGGGTTAGGGTTAGGGTTAGCATCAGCCCTAGGATAGTGTTAGGGTTAGGGTTAACATGAACCCTAGGATAGTGTTAGGGTTAGGGTTAGGGTTATCATCAGGCCTAGGATAGTGTTAGGGTTAGGGTTAGGGTTAGCATCAGTTCAAGGATAGTGTTAGGGTTAGCGTTAGGGTTAGCATCTTCCCTAGGATATTGTTAGGGTTAGGGTTAGGGTTAGCATCAGCCCAAGGATAGTGTTAGGGTTAGGGTTAGCATCAGCCCTAGGATAGTGTTAGGGTTAGGGTTAGGGTTAGCATCAGGCCCAGGATAGTGTTAGGGTTAGGGTTAGCATCAGCTCTAGGATAGTGTTAGGGTTAGGGTTAGGGTTAGCATCAGCCCTAGGATAGTGTTAAGGTTAGGGTTATGGTTATCATCAGGCCTAGTATAGTGTGAGGTCTAGGGTTAGCATCAGACTTAGGATAGTGTTAGGGTTAGGGTTAGGGTTAGCATCAGCCCGAGGATACTGTTAGGGTTAGGGTTAGCATCAGCCCTAGGATAGTGTTAGGGTTAGGGTTAGGGTTAGCATCAGCCCTAGGATAGTGTTAGTGTTAGGGTTAGCATCAGCCCTAGGATAGGGTTAGGGTTAGGGTTAGGGTTAGCATCAGGCCTAGGATAGTGTTAGGGTTAGGGTTAGCATCAGCCCTAGGATAGTGTTAGGGTTAGGGTTAGGGTTAGCATCAGCCGTAGGATAGTGTTAGGGTTAGGGTTAGCCTCAGCCCTAAGATAGTGTTAGAGTTAGGGTTAGGGTTAGCATCAGCCGTAGGATAGTGTTAGGGTTAGGGTTAGCATCAGCCCTAGGATAGTGTTAGGGTTAGGGTTAGGGTTAGCATCAGCCGTAGGATAGTGTTAGGGTTAGGGTTAGCCTCAGCCCTAAGATAGTGTTAGAGTGAGGGTTAGGTTTAGCATCAGCCCTAGGATAGTGTTAGGGTTAGGGTTAGGGTTAGCATCAGCCCTTGGAGAGTGTTAGGGTTAGGGTTAGGGTTAGCATCAGCCCTAGGATAGTGTTAGTGTTAGGGTTAGCATCAGCCCTAGGATAGTGTTAGGGTTAGGGTTAGGGTTAGCATCCGCCCTAGGATAGTGTTAGGGTTAGGGTTAGGGTTAGCATCAGCCCTAGGATAGTGATAGGGTTAGGGTTAACATGAACCCTAGGATAGTGTTAGGGTTAGGGTTAGGGTTATCATCAGGCCTAGGATAGTGTTAGGGTTAGGGTTAGGGTTAGCATCAGTTCAAGGATAGTGTTAGGGTTAGCGTTAGGGTTAGCATCTGCCCTAGGATATTGTTAGGGTTAGGGTTAGGGTTAGCATCAGCCCAAGGATAGTGTTAGGGTTAGGGTTAGCATCAGCCCTAGGATAGTGTTAGGGTTAGGGTTAGGGTTAGCATCAGGCCCAGGATAGTGTTAGGGTTAGGGTTAGCATCAGCCGTAGGATAGTGTTAGGGTTAGGGTTAGCCTCAGCCCTAAGATAGTGTTAGAGTTAGGGTTAGGGTTAGCATCAGCCCTAGGATAGTGTTAGGGTTAGGGTTAGGGTTAGCATCAGCCCTAGGATAGTGTTAGGGTTAGGGTTATCATCAGCCCTAGGATAGTGTTAGGGTTAGGGTTAGGGTTAGCATCAGGCCTAGGATAGTGTTAGGGTTAGGGTTAGGGTTATCATCAGCCCTAGGATAGTGTTAGGGTTAGGGTTAGGGTTAGCATCAGCCCTAGGATAGTGTTAGGGTTAGGGTTAGGGTTAGCATCAGCCCTTGGAGAGTGTTAGGGTTAGGGTTAGGGTTAGCATCAGCCCTAGGATAGTGTTAGTGTTAGGGTTAGCATCAGCCCTAGGATAGTGTTAGGGTAGGGTTAGGGTTAGCATCAGGCCTAGGATAGTGTTAGTGTTAGGGTTAGCATCCGCCCTAGGATAGTGTTAGGGTTAGGGTTAGGGTTAGCATCAGTTCAAGGATACTGTTAGGGTTAGCGTTAGGGTTAGCATCTGCCCTAGGATAGTGTTAGGGTTAGGGTTAGGGTTAGCATCAGCTCAAGGATAGTGTTAGGGTTAGGGTTAGCATGAGCCCTAGGATAGTGTTAGGGTTAGGGTTAGGGTTAGCAACAGGCCTAGGATAGTGTTAGGGTTAGGGTTAGCATCAGCCCTAGGATAGTGTTAGGGTTAGGGTTAGGGTTAGCATCAGCCCTAGGATAGTGTTAGGGTTAGGGTTAGCATCAACCATAGGATAGTGTTTGGGTTAGGGTTAGGGTTAGCATCAGCCCTAGGATAGTGTTAGGGTTAGGGTTACCCTCAGCCCTAGGAGAGTGTTAGGGTTAGGGATAGGGTTAGCATCAGGCCTAGGATAGTGTTAGGGTTAGGGTTAGGGTTAGCATCAGCCCTAGGATAGTGTTAGGGTTAGGGTTAGCATCAGCCCTAGGATAGTGTCAGGGTTAGGGTTAGGGTTATCATCAGGCCTAGGATAGTGTTAGGGTTAGGGTTAGCATCAGCTCTAGGATAGTGTTAGGGTTAGGGTTAGGGTTAGCATCAGCCCTAGGATAGTGTTAAGGTTAGGGTTAGGGTTATCATCAGGCCTAGGATAGTGTGAGGGCTAGGGTTAGCATCAGCCCTAGGATAGTGTTAGTGTTAGGGTTAGTGTTAGCATCAGGCCTAGGATAGTGTTAGGGTTAGGGTTAGGGTTAGCATCAGCCCTAGGAGAGTGTTAGTGTTAGGGTTAGCATCAGCCCTACGATAATGTTAGGGTTAGGGTTAGGGCTAGCATCCGCCCTAGGATAGTGTTAGGGTTAGGGTTAGGGTTAGCATCAGCCCTTGGATAGTGTTAGGGTTAGGGTTAGGGTTAGCATCAGCCCTAGGATAGTGTTAGGGTTAGGGTTAGCATCAGCCCTAGGATACTGTTACGGTTAGGGTTAGGGTTAGCATCAGCCCTAGGATAGTGTTAGGGTTAGGGTTAGCATCGGCCCTAGGATACTGTTAGGGTTAGGGTTAGTGTTAGCATCACCCGTAGGATTGTGTTAGGGTTAGGGTTAGCCTCAGCCCTAAGATAGTGTTAGAGTTAGGGTTAGGGTTAGCATCAGCCCTAGGATAATGTTAGGGTTAGGTTTAGGGTTAGCATCAGCCCTAGGATAGTGTTAGTGTTAGGGTTAGCATCAGCCCTAGGATAGTGTTAGGGTTAGGGTTAGGGTTAGCATCCGCCCTAGGATAGTGTTAGGGTTAGGGTTAGGGTTAGCATCAGCCCTAGGATAGTGTTAGGGTTAGGGTTAACATGAACCCTAGGATAGTGTTAGGGTTAGGGTTAGGGTTAGCATCAGCCGTAGGATAGTGTTAGGGTTAGGGTTAGGGTTAGCATCAGTTCAAGGATAGTGTTAGGGTTAGCGTTAGGGTTAGCATCTGCCCTAGGATATTGTTAGGGTTAGGGTTAGGGTTAGCATCAGCCCAAGGATAGTGTTAGGGTTAGGGTTAGCATCAGCCCTAGGATAGTGTTAGGGTTAGGGTTAGGGTTAGCATCAGGCCCAGGATAGTGTTAGGGTTAGGGTTAGCATCAGCCCTAGGATAGTGTTAGGGTTAGGGTTAGGGTTAGCATCAGGCCTAGGATAGTGTTAGGGTTAGGGTTAGCATCAGCCCTAGGATAGTGTTAGGGTTAGGGTTAGGGTTAGCATCAGCCGTAGGATAGTGTTAGGGTTAGGGTTAGCCTCAGCCCTAAGATAGTGTTAGAGTTAGGGTTAGGGTTAGCATCAGCCCTAGGATAGTGTTAGGGTTAGGGTTAGGGTTAGCATCAGCCCTTGGAGAGTGTTAGGGTTAGGGTTAGGGTTAGCATCAGCCCTAGGATAGTGTTAGTGTTAGGGTTAGCATCAGCCCTAGGATAGTGTTAGGGTTAGGGTTAGCATCAGCCCTAGGATAGTGTTAGGGTTAGGGTTAGGGTTAGCATCAGGCCTAGGATAGTGTTAGTGTTAGGGTTAGCATCAGCCCTAGGATAGTGTTAGGGTTAGGGTTAGGGTTAGCATCCGCCCTAGGATAATGTTAGGGTTAGGGTTAGGGTTAGCATCAGGCCTAGGATAGTGTTAGTGTTAGGGTTAGCATCAGCCCTAGGATAGTGTTAGGGTTAGGGTTACGGTTAGCATCCGCCCTAGGATAGTGTTAGGGTTAGGGTTAGGGTTAGCATCAGCCCTAGGATAGTGTTAGGGTTAGGGTTAACATAAATCCTAGGAGAGTGTTAGGGTTAGGGTTAGGGTTATCATCAGGCCTAGGATACTGTTAGGGTTAGGGTTAGGGTTAGCATCTGCCCTAGGATAGTGTTAGGGTTAGGGTTAGGGTTAGCATCAGCCCAAGGATAGTGTTAGGGTTAGGGTTAGCATCAGCCCTAGGATAGTGTTAGGGTTAGGGTTAGGGTTAGCATCAGGCCTAGGATAGTGTTAGGGTTAGGGTTAGCATCAGACCTAGGATAGTGTTGGGTTAGGGTTAGGGTTAGCATCAGCCCTAGGATAGTGTTAGGGTTAGGGTTATCATCAGGCCTAGGATAGTGTGAGGGCTAGGGTTAGCATCAGACTTAGGATAGTGTTAGGGTTAGGGTTAGGGTTAGCATCAGCCCTAGGATAGTGTTAGGGTTAGGTTTAGCATCAGCCCTAGGATAGTGTTAGGGTTAGGGTTAGGGTTATCATCAGGCCTAGGATAGTGTTAGGGTTAGGGTTAGCATCAGCCCTAGGATAGTGTTACGGTTAGGGTTAGGGTTAGCATCAGCCCTAGGATAGTGTTAGGGTTAGGGTTAGGGTTAGCATCAGCCCTAGGATAGTATTAGGTTTAGGGTTAGGGTTAGCATCAGCCCTAGGATAGTGTTAGGGTTAGGGTTAGGGATAGCATCAGCCCTAGGATAGTGTTAGGGTTAGGGTTAGGGTTAGCATCAGCCCTAGGATATTATTAGGGTTAGCGTTAGCATCAGCCCTAGAATAGTGTTAGGGTTAGGGTTAGGGTTAGCACCAGGCCTAGGATAGTGTTAGTGTTAGGGTTAGCATCAGCCTTAGGATAGTGTTAGGGTTAGGGTTAGGGTTAGCATCAGCCGTAGGATAGTGTTAGGGTTAGGGTTAGCCTCAGCCCTAGGATAGTGTTAGAGTTAGGGTTGGGGTTAGCATCAGCCCTAGGATAGTGTTAGGGTTAGGGTTAGGGTTAGCATGAGCCCTAGGATAGTATTAGGTTTAGGGTTAGGGTTAGCATCAGCCCTAGGATAGTGTTAGGGTTAGGGTTAGGGATAGCATCAGCCCTAGGATAGTGTTAGGGTTAGGGTTAGCATCAGCCCTAGGATATTATTAGGGTTAGCGTTAGCATCAGCCCTAGAATAGTGTTAGGGTTAGGGTTAGGGTTAGCACCAGGCCTAGGATACTGTTAGTGTTAGGGTTAGCATCAGCCTTAGGATAGTGTTAGGGTTAGGGTTAGGGTTAGCATCAGCCCTAGGATAGTGTTAGGGTTAGGGTTAGCCTCAGCCCTAGGAGAGTGTTAGGGTTAGGAATAGGGTTAGCATCAGGCCTAGGATAGTGTTAGGGTTAGGTTTAGCATCAGCTCTAGGATAGTGTTAGGGTTAGGGTTAGGGTTAGCATCAGCCCTAGGATAGTGTTAAGGTTAGGGTTATGGTTATCATCAGGACTAGTATAGTGTGAGGTCTAGGGTTAGCATCAGACTTAGGATAGTGTTAGGGTTAGGGTTAGGGTTAGCATCAGCCCTAGGATAGTGTTAGGGTTAGGGTTAGCATCAGCCCTAGGATAGTGTTAGGGTTAGGGTTAGGGTTATCATCAGGCCTAGGATATTGTTAGGGTTAGGGTTGGCATCAGCCCTAGGATAGTGTTAGGGTTAGGGTTAGGGTTAGCATCAGCCCTAGGATAGTGTTAGGGTTAGGGTTAGCATCAGCCCTAGGATAGTGTTAGGGTTAGGGTTAGGGTTAGCATCAGCCCTAGGATAGTGTTAGGGTTAGGGTTAGCATCAGCCCTAGGATACTGTTACGGTTAGGGTTAGGGTTAGCATCAGCCCTAGGATAGTGTTAGGGTTAGGGTTAGCATCAGCCCTAGGATACTGTTAGGGTTAGGGTTAGGGTTAGCATCACCCGTAGGATTGTGTTAGGGTTAGGGTTAGCCTCAGCCCTAAGATAGTGTTAGAGTTAGGGTTAGGGTTAGCATCAGCCCTAGGATAATGTTAGGGTTAGGTTTAAGGTTAGCATCAGCCCTAGGATAGTGTTAGGGTTAGGGTTAGGGTTAGCATCAGGCCTAGAAGAGTGTTAGTGTTAGGGTTAGCATCAGCCCTAGGATAGTGTTAGGGTTAGGGTTAGGGTTAGCATCCGCCCTAGGATAATGTTAGGGTTAGGGTTAGGGTTAGCATCAGCCCTAGGATAGTGTTAGTGTTAGGGTTAGCATCAGCCTTAGGATAGTGTTAGGGTTAGGGTTAGGGTTAGCATCCGCCCTAGGATAGTGTTAGGGTTAGGGTTAGGGTTAGCATCAGCCCTAGGATAGTGTTACGGTTAGGGTTAACATAAATCCTAGGATAGTGTTAGGGTTAGGGTTAGGGTTATCATCAGGCCTAGGATAGTGTTAGGGTTATGGTTAGGGTTAGCATCAGTTCAAGGATAGTGTTAGGGTTAGCGTTAGGTTTAGCATCTGCCCTAGGATAGTGTTAGGGTTAGGGTTAGGGTTAGCATCAGCCCAAGGATAGTGTTAGGATTAGGGTTAGCATCAGCCCTAGGATAGTGTTAGGGTTAGGGTTAGGGTTAGCATCAGGCCCAGGATAGTGTTAGGGTTAGGGTTAGCATCAGCCCAAGGATAGTGTTAGGGTTAGGGTTAGGGTTAGCATCAGCCCTAGGATAGTGTTAGGGTTAGGGTTAGGATCAACCCTAGGATAGTGTTTGGGTTAGGGTTAGGGTTAGCATTAGCCCTAGGATAGTGTTAGGGTTAGGGTTACCCTCAGCCCTAGGAGAGTGTTAGGGTTAGGGATAGGGTTAGCATCAGGCCTAGGATAGTGTTAGGGTTAGGGTTAGGGATAGCATCAGCCCTAGGATAGTGTTAGGGGTAGGGTTAGCATCAGCCCTAGGATAGTGTCAGGGTTAGGGTTAGGGTTATCATCAGGCCTAGGATAGTGTTAGGGTTAGGGTTAGCATCAGCTCTAGGATAGTGTTAGGGTTAGGGTTAGGGTTAGCATCAGCCCTAGGATAGTGTTAAGGTTAGGGTTAGGGTTATCATCAGGCCTAGGATAGTGTGAGGGCTAGGGTTAGCATCAGACTTAGGTTAGTGTTAGGGTTGGGGTTAGGGTTAACATCAGCCCTAGGATACTGTTAGGGTTAGGTTTAGCATCAGCCCTAGGATAGTGTTAGGGTTAGGGTTAGGGTTATCATCAGGCCTAGGATAGCGTTAGGGTTAGGGATAGCATCAGCCCTAGGATAGTGTTAGGGTTAGGGTTAGGGTTAGCATCAGCCCTAGGATAGTGTTAGGGTTAGGGTTAGCATCAGCCCTAGAATAGTGTTAGGGTTAGGGTTAGGGTTAGCACCAGGCCTAGGATAGTGTTAGTGTTAGGGTTAGCATCAGCCTTAGGATAGTGTTAGGGTTAGGGTTAGGGTTAGCATCAGCAGTAGGATAGTGTTAGGGTTAGGGTTAGCCTCAGCCCTAGGATAGTGTTAGAGTTAGGTTAGGGTTAGCATCAGCCCTAGGATAGTGTTAGGGTTAGGTTTAGGGTTAGCATCAGCCCTAGGATAGTATTAGGGTTAGGGTTAGGCTTAGGGTTAGGGTTAGCATCAGCTCTAGGATAGTGTTAGGGTTAGGTTTAGGGTTAGCATCAGCCCTAGGATAGTGTTAGGGTTAGGGTTAGGGTTAGCATCAGGCCTAGGGTAGTGTTAGGGTTAGGGTTAGCATCAGCCCTAGGATAGTGTTAGGGTTAGGGTTAGGGTTAGCATCAGCCCTAGGATAGTGTTAGGGTTAGGGTTAGCATCAGCCCTAGGATTGTGTTAGGGTTAGGGTTAGGGTTATCATCAGGCCTAGGATAGTGTTAGGGTTAGGGTTAGCATCAGCCCTAGGATAGTGTTAGGGTTAGGGTTAGGTTAGCATCAGCCCTAGGATAGTGTTAGGGTTAGGGTTAGCATCAGCCCTACGATAGTGTTAGGGTTAGGCTTAGGGTTAGCATCAGGCCTAGGATAGTGTTAGGGTTAGGGTTAGCATCAGCCCTAGGATAGTCTTAGGGTTAGGGTGAGGGTTAGCATCAGCCGTAGGATAGTGTTAGGGTTAGGGTTAGCCTGAGCCCTAAGATAGTGCTAGAGTTAGGGTTAGGGTTAGCATCAGCCCTAGGATTGTGTTAGGGTTAGGGTTAGGGTTAGCATCAGCCCTAGGATAGTGTTAGTGTTAGGGTTAGCATCAGCCCTAGGATAGTGTTAGGGTTAGGGTTAGGGTTAGCATCCGCATTAGGATACTGTTAGGGTTAGGGTTAGGGTTAGCATCAGCCCTAGGATAGTGTTAGGGTTAGGGTTAGCATCAGCCCTAGGATAGTGTTAGGGTTAGGGTTAGGGTTAGCATCCGCCCTAGGATAGTGTTAGGGTTAGGGTTAGGGTTAGCATCAGCCCTAGGATAGTGTTAGGGTTAGGGTTAACATAAACCCTAGCATAGCGTTAGGGTTTGAGTTAGGGTTATCATCAGGCCTAGGATAGTGTTACGGTTAGGGTTAGCATCAGCCCTAGGTTAGTGTTAGGGTTAGGGTTAGGGTTAGCATCAGCCGTAGGATAGTGTTAGGGTTAGGGTTAGCCTCAGCCCTAAGATAGTGTTAGAGTTAGGGTTAGGGTTAGCATCAGCCCTAGGATAGTGTTAGTGTTAGGGTTAGCATCAGCCCTAGGATAGTGTTAGGGTTAGGGTTAGGGTTAGCATCCGCCCTAGGATAGTGTTAGGGTTAGGGTTAGGGTTAGCATCAGCCCTAGGATAGTGTTAGGGTTAGGGTTAACATAAACCCTAGCATAGCGTTAGGGTTTGAGTTAGGGTTATCATCAGGCCTAGGATAGTGTTAGGGTTAGGGTTAGGGTTAGCATCAGTTCAAGGATAGTGTTAGGGTTAGCGTTAGGGTTAGCATCTGCCCTAGGATATTGTTAGGGTTAGGGTTAGTGTTAGCATCAGCCCAAGGATAGTGTTAGGGTTAGGGTTAGCATCAGCCCTAGGATAGTGTTAGGGTTAGGGTTAGGGTTAGCATCAGGCCCAGGATAGTGTTAGGGTTAGGGTTAGCATCAGCCCAAGGATAGTGTTAGGGTTAGGGTTAGGGTTAGCATCTGCCCTAGGATATTGTAAGGGTTAGGGTTAGGGTTAGCATCAGCCCAAGGATAGTGTTAGGGTTAGGGTTACCATCAGCCCTAGGATAGTGTTAGGGTTAGGGTTAGGGTTACCATCAGGCCCAGGATAGTGTTAGGGTTAGGGTTAGCATCAGTCCAAGGATAGTGTTAGGGTTAGGGTTAGGGTTAGCATCAGCCCTAGGATAGTGTTAGGGTTAGGGTTAGCATCAACCCTAGGATAGTGTTTGGGTTAGGGTTAGGGTTAGCATCAGCCCTAGGATAGTGTTAGGGTTAGGGTTAGCCTCAGCCCTAGGAGAGTGTTAGGGTTAGGGTTAGGGTTAGCATCAGCCCTAGGATAGTATTAGGTTTAGGGTTAGTGTTAGCATCAGCCCTAGGATAGTGTTAGGGTTAGGGTTAGGGATAGCATCAGCCCTAGGATAGTGTTAGGGTTAGGGTTAGGGTTAACATCAGCCCTAGGATAGTATTAGGGTTAGGGTTAGGGTTAGGGTTAGGGTTAGCATCAGCTCTAGGATAGTGTTAGGGTTAGGGTTAGGGTTAGCATCAGCCCTAGGATAGTGTTAGGGTTAGGGTTAGGGTTAGCATCAGGCCTAGGATAGTGTTAGGGTTAGGGTTAGCATCAGCCCTAGGATAGTGTTAGGGTTAGGGTTAGGGTTAGCATCAGCCCTAGGATAGTGTTAGGGTTAGGGTTAGCATCAGCCCTAGGATGGTGTTAGGGTTAGGGTTAGGGTTATCATCAGGCCTAGGATAGTGTTAGGGTTAGGGTTAGCCTCAGCCCTACGATAGTGTAGAGTTAGGGTGAGGGTTAGCATCAGCCCTAGGATAGTGTTAGGGTTAGGGTTAGGGTTAGCATCAGCCGTAGGATAGTGTTAGGGTTAGGGTTAGCCTCAGCCCTAAGATAGTGTTAGAGTTAGGGTTAGGGTTAGCATCAGCCCTAGGATAGTGTTAGGGTTAGGGTTAGGGTTAGCATCAGCCCTTGAAGAGTGTTAGGGTTAGGGTTAGGGTTAGCATCAGCCCTAGGATAGTGTTAGTGTTAGGGTTAGCATCAGCCCTAGGATAGTGTTAGGGTTAGGGTTAGCATCAGCCCTAGGATAGTGTTAGGGTTAGGGTTAGGCTTAGCATCAGGCCTAGGATAGTGTTAGTGTTAGGGTTAGCATCAGCCCTAGGATAGTGTTAGGGTTAGGGTTAGGGTTAGCATCCGCCCTAGGATAGTGTTAGGGTTAGGGTTAGGGTTAGCATCAGCCCTAGGATAGTGTTAGTGTTAGGGTTAGCATCAGCCCTAGGATAGTGTTAGGGTTAGGGTTAGGGTTAGCATTCGCCCTAGGATAGTGTTAGGGTTAGGGTTAGGGTTAGCATCAGCCCTAGGATAGTGTTAGGTTTAGGGTTAGGGTTAGCATCAGCCCTAGGATAGTGTTAGGGTTAGGGTTAGCATCAGCCCTAGGATAGTGTTAGGGTTAGGGTTAGGGTTAGCATCAGCCCTAGGATAGTGTTAGGGTTAGGGTTAGGGTTAGCATCAGCCCTAGGATAGTGTTAGGGTTAGGGTTAGCATCAGCCCTAGGATGGTGTTAGGGTTAGGGTTAGGGTTATCATCAGGCCTAGGATAGTGTTAGGGTTAGGGTTAGCCTCAGCCCTACGATAGTGTAGAGTTAGGGTGAGGGTTAGCATCAGCCCTAGGATAGTGTTAGGGTTAGGGTTAGGGTTAGCATCAGCCGTAGGATAGTGTTAGGGTTAGGGTTAGCCTCAGCCCTAAGATAGTGTTAGAGTTAGGGTTAGGGTTAGCCTCAGCCCTAGGATAGTGTTAGGGTTAGGGTTAGGGTTAGCATCAGCCCTTGAAGAGTGTTAGGGTTAGGGTTAGGGTTAGCATCAGCCCTAGGATAGTGTTAGTGTTAGGGTTAGCATCAGCCCTAGGATAGTGTTAGGGTTAGGGTTAGCATCAGCCCTAGGATAGTGTTAGGGTTAGGGTTAGGCTTAGCATCAGGCCTAGGATAGTGTTAGTGTTAGGGTTAGCATCAGCCCTAGGATAGTGTTAGGGTTAGGGTTAGGGTTAGCATCCGCCCTAGGATAGTGTTAGGGTTAGGGTTAGGGTTAGCATCAGCCCTAGGATAGTGTTAGTGTTAGGGTTAGCATCAGCCCTAGGATAGTGTTAGGGTTAGGGTTAGGGTTAGCATTCGCCCTAGGATAGTGTTAGGGTTAGGGTTAGGGTTAGCATCAGCCCTAGGATAGTGTTAGGTTTAGGGTTAGGGTTAGCATCAGCCCTAGGATAGTGTTAGGGTTAGGGTTAGCATCAGCCCTAGGATAGTGTTAGGGTTAAGGTTAGGGTTAGCATCAGGCCCAGGATAGTGTTAGGGTTAGGGTTAGCATCAGCCCAAGTATAGTGTTAGGGTTAGGGTTAGGGTTAGCATCAGCCCAAGGATAGTGTTAGGGTTAGTGTTAGCATCAGCCCTAGGATAGTGTTAGGGTTAGGGTTAGGGTTAGCATCAGGCCCAGGATAGTGTTAGGGTTAGGGTTAGCATCAGCCCTAGGATAGTGTTAGGGTTAGGGTTAGCATCAACCCTAGGATAGTGTTTGGGTTAGGGTTAGGGTTAGCATCAGCCCTAGGATAGTGTTAGGGTTAGGGTTAGCCTCAGCCCTAGGAGAGTGTTAGGGTTAGGGATAGGGTTAGCATCAGGCCTAGGATAGTGTTAGGGTTAGGGTTAGGGTTAGCATCACCCCTAGGATAGCGTTAGGGTTAGGGTTAGCATCAGCCCTAGGATAGTGTCAGGGTTAGTGTTAGGGTTATCATCAGGAATAGGATAGTGTTAGGGTTAGGGTTAGCATCAGCTCTAGGATAGTATTAGGGTTAGGGTTAGGGTTAGCATCAGCCCTAGGATAGTGTTAAGGTTAGGGTTATGGTTATCATCAGGCCTAGTATAGTGTGAGGTCTAGGGTTACCATCAGACTTAGGATAGTGTTAGGGTTAGGGTTAGGGTTAGCATCAGCCCTAGGATAGTGTTAGGGTTAGGGTTAGCATCAGCCCTAGGATAGTGTTAGGGTTAGGGTTAGGGTTATCATCAGGCCTAGGATAGTGTTAGGGTTAGGGTTAGCATCAGCCCTAGGATAGTGTTAGGGTTAGGGTTAGGGTTAGCATCAGCCCTAGGATAGTGTTATGGTTATGGTTAGCATCAGCCCTAGGATAGTGTTAGTGTTAGGGTTAGGGTTAGCATCAGGCCTAGGATAGTGTTAGTGTTAGTGTTAGGGTTAGCATCAGCCCTAGGATAGTGTTAGGGTTAGGGTTAGCATCAGCCCTAGGATAGTGTTAGGGTTAGGGTTAGGGTTAGCATCCGCCCTAGGATAATGTTAGGGTTAGGGTTAGGGTTAGCATCAGCCCTAGGATAGTGTTAGTGTTAGGGTTAGCATCAGCCCTAGGATAGTGTTAGGGTTAGGGTTAGGGTTAGCATCCGCCCTAGTATAGTGTTATGGTTAGGGTTAGGGGTAGCATCAGCCCTAGGATAGTGTTAGGGTTAGGGTTAACATAAATCCTAGGATAGTGTTAGGGTTAGAGTTAGGGTTATCATCAGGCCTAGGATAGTGTTAGGGTTAGGGTTAGGGTTAGCATCAGTTCAAGGATAGTGTTAGGGTTAGCGTTAGGTTTAGCATCTGCCCTAGCATAGTGTTAGGGTTAGGGTTAGGGTTAGCATCAGCCCAAGGATAGTGTTAGGGTTAGGGTTAGCATCAGCCCTAGGATAGTGTTAGGGTTAGGGTTAGGGTTAGCATCAGGCCCAGGATAGTGTTAGGGTTAGGGTTAGCATCAGCCCAAGGATAGTGTTAGGGTTAGGGTTAGGGTTAGCATCAGCCCTAGGATAGTGTTAGGATTAGGGTTAGCGTTAGGATCCGCCCTAGAATAGTGTTAGGGTTAGGGTTAGGGTTAGCATCAGCCCTAGGATAGTGTTAGGGTTAGGGTTAACATGAACCCTAGGATAGTGTTAGGGTTAGGGTTAGGGTTATCATCAGGCCTAGGATAGTGTTAGGGTTAGGGTTAGGGTTAGCATCAGTTCAAGGATAGTGTTAGGGTTAGCGTTAGGGTTAGCATCTGCCCTAGGACATTGTTAGGGTTAGGGTTAGGGTTAGCATCAGCCCAAGGATAGTGTTAGGGTTAGGGTTAGCATCAGCCCTAGGATAGTGTTAGGGTTAGGGTTAGGGTTAGCATCAGGCCCAGGATAGTGTTAGGGTTAGGGTTAGCATCAGCCCAAGGATAGTGTTAGGGTTAGGGCTAGGGTTAGCATCTGCCCTAGGATATTGTTAGGGTTAGGGTTAGGGTTAGCATCAGCCCAAGGATAGTGTTAGGGTTAGGGTTAGCATCAGCCCTAGGATAGTGTTAGGGTTAGGGTTAGGGTTAGCATCAGGCCCAGGATAGTGTTAGGGTTAGGGTTAGCATCAGTCCAAGGATAGTGTTAGGGTTAGGGTTAGGGTTAGCATCAGCCCGAGGATAGTGTTAGGGTTAGGGTTAGCATCAACCCTAGGATACTGTTTGGGTTTGGGTTAGGGTGGGCATCAGCCCTAGGATAGTGTTAGGGTTAGGGTTAGGGTTAGCATCAGCCCTAGGAAAGTATTAGGGTTAGGGTTAGGGTTAGCATCAGCTCTAGGATAGTGTTAGGGTTAGGGTTAGGGTTAGCATCAGCTCTAGGATAGTGTTAGGGTTAGGGTTAGGGTTAGCATCAGGCCTAGGATAGTGTTAGGGTTAGGGTTAGCATCAGCCCTAGGATAGTGTTAGGGTTAGGGTTAGGGTTAGCATCAGCCCTAGGATAGTGTTAGGCTTAGGGTTAACATCAGCCCTAGGATGGTGTTAGGGTTAGGGTTAGGGTTATCATCAGGCCTAGGATAGTGTTAGGGTTAGGGTTAGTATCAGCCCTAGGATAGTGTTAGGGTTAGGGTTAGGTTAGCATCAGCCCTAGTATAGTGTTAGCGTTAGGGTTCGCATCAGCCCTACGATAGTGTTAGGGTTAGGCTTAGGGTTAGCATCAGGCCTAGGATAGTGTTAGGGTTAGGGTTAACATCAGCCCTAGGATAGTCTTAGGGTTAGGGTTAGGGTTAGCATCAGCCGTAGGATAGTGTTAGGGTTAGGGTTAGCCTCAGCCCTAAGATAGTGTTAGAGTTAGGGTTAGGGTTAGCATCAGCCCTAGGATAGTGTTAGGGTTAGGGTTAGGGTTAGCATCAGCCCTAGGATAGTGTTAGGGTTAGGGTTATGGTTAGCATCAGCCCTAGGATAGTGTTAGGGTTAGGGTTAGGGTTAGCCTCAGCCCTAAGATAGTGTTAGAGTTAGGGTTAGGGTTAGCATCAGCCCTAGGATAGTGTTACGGTTAGGGATAGGGTTAGCATCACGCCTAGGATAGTGTTGGGGTTAGGGTTAGGGTTAGCATCAGCCCTAGGATAGTGTTAGGGTTAGGGTTAGGGTTAGCCTCAGCCCTAAGATAGTGTTAGAGTTAGGGTTAGGGTTAGCATAAGCCCTAGGATAGTGTTACGGTTAGGGATAGGGTTAGCATCAGGCCTACGATAGTGTTAGGGTTAGGGTTAGGGTTAGCATCACCCCTAGGATAGCGTTAGGGTTAGGGTTAGCATCAGCCCTAGGATAGTGTCAGGGTTAGTGTTAGGGTTATCATCAGGCCTAGGATAGTGTTAGGGTTAGGGTTAGCATCAGCTCGAGGATAGTATTAGGGTTACGGTTAGGGTTAGCATCAGCCCTAGGATAGTGTTAAGGTTAGGGTTATGGTTATCATCAGGCCTAGTATAGTGTGAGGTCTAGGGTTAGCATCAGACTTAGGATAGTGTTAGGGTTAGGGTTAGGGTTAGCATCAGCCCTAGGATAGTGTTAGGGTTAGGGTTAGCATCAGCCCTAGGATAGTGTTAGGGTTAGGGTTAGGGTTATCATCAGCCCTAGGATAGTGTTAGGGTTAGGGTTAGCATCAGCCCTAGGATAGTGTTAGGGTTAGGGTTAGGGTTAGCATCAGCCCTAGGATAGTGTTATGGTTATGGTTAGCATCAGCCCTAGGATAGTGTTAGGGTTAGGGTTAGGGTTAGCATCAGGCCTAGGATAGTGTTAGGGTTAGGGTTAGAATTAGCCCTAGGATAGTGTTAGGGTTAGGGTTAGGGTTAGCATCAGCCGTAGGATAGTGTTAGGGTTAGGGTTAGCCTCAGCCCTACGATAGTGTAGAGTTAGGGTGAGGGTTAGCATCAGCCCTAGGATAGTGTTAGGGTTAGGGTTAGGGTTAGCATCAGCCGTAGGATAGTGTTAGGGTTAGGGTTAGCCTCAGCCCTAAGATAGTGTTAGAGTTAGGGTTCGGGTTAGCATCAGCTCTAGGATAGTGTTAGGGTTAGGGTTAGGGTTAGCATCAGCCCTTGAAGAGTGTTAGGGTTAGGGTTAGGGTTAGCATCAGCCCTAGGATAGTGTTAGTGTTAGGGTTAGCATCAGCCCTAGGATAGTGTTAGGGTTAGGGTTAGCATCAGCCCTAGGATAGTGTTAGGGTTAGGGTTAGGCTTAGCATCAGGCCTAGGATAGTGTTAGTGTTAGGGTTAGCATCAGCCCTAGGATAGTGTTAGGGTTAGGGTTAGGGTTAGCATCCGCCCTAGGATAGTGTTAGGGTTAGGGTTAGGGTTAGCATCAGCCCTAGGATAGTGTTAGTGTTAGGGTTAGCATCAGCCCTAGGATAGTGTTAGGGTTAGGGTTAGGGTTAGCATTCGCCCTAGGATAGTGTTAGGGTTAGGGTTAGGGTTAGCATCAGCCCTAGGATAGTGTTAGGTTTAGGGTTACTGTTAGCATCAGCCCTAGGATAGTGTTAGGGTTAGGGTTAGCATCAGCCCTAGGATAGTGTTAGGGTTAGGGTTAGGGTTAGCATCAGGCCCAGGATAGTGTTAGGGTTAGGGTTAGCATCAGCCCAAGGATAGTGTTAGGGTTAGTGTTAGCATCAGCCCTAGGATAGTGTTAGGGTTAGGGTTAGGGTTAGCATCAGTCCCAGGATAGTGTTAGGGTTAGGGTTAGCATCAGTCCAAGGATAGTGTTAGGGTTAGGGTTAGGGTTAGCATCAGCCCTAGGATAGTGTTAGGGTTAGGGTTAGCATCAACCCTAGGATAGTGTTTGGGTTAGGGTTAGGGTTAGCATCAGCCCTAGGATAGTGTTAGGGTTAGGGTTAGCCTCAGCCCTAGGAGAGTGTTAGGGTTAGGGATAGGGTTAGCATCAGGCCTAGGATAGTGTTAGGGTTAGGGTTAGGGTTAGCATCACCCCTAGGATAGCGTTAGGGTTAGGGTTAGCATCAGCCCTAGGATAATGTCAGGGTTAGTGTTAGGGTTATCATCAGGCCTAGGATAGTGTTAGGGTTAGGGTTAGCATCAGCTCTAGGATAGTATTAGGGTTAGGGTTAGGGTTAGCATCAGCCCTAGGATACTGTTAAGGTTAGGGTTATGGTTATCATCAGGCCTAGTATAGTGTGAGGTCTAGGGTTAGCATCAGACTTAGGATAGTGTTAGGGTTAGGGTTAGGGTTAGCATCAGCCCTAGGATAGTGTTAGGGTTAGGGTTAGCATCAGCCCTAGGATAGTGTTAGGGTTAGGGTTAGGGTTATCATCAGGCCTAGGATAGTGTTAGGGTTAGGGTTAGCATCAGCCCTAGGATAGTGTTAGGGTTAGGGTTAGGGTTAGCATCAGCCCTAGGATAGTGTTATGGTTATGGTTAGCATCAGCCCTAGGATAGTGTTAGGGTTATGGTTAGGGTTAGCATCAGGCCTAGGATAGTGTTAGGGTTAGGGTTAGAATCAGCCCTAGGATAGTGTTAGGGTTAGGGTTAGGGTTAGCATCAGCCGTAGGATAGTGTTAGGGTTAGGGTTAGCCTCAGCCCTACGATAGTGTAGAGTTAGGGTGAGGGTTAGCATCAGCCCTAGGATAGTGTTAGGGTTAGGGTTAGGGTTAGCATCAGCCGTAGGATAGTGTTAGGGTTAGGGTTAGCCTCAGCCCTAAGATAGTGTTAGAGTTAGGGTTAGGGTTAGCATCAGCCCTAGGATAGTGTTAGGGTTAGGGTTAGGGTTAGCATCAGCCCTTGAAGAGTGTTAGGGTTAGGGTTAGGGTTAGCATCAGTCCTAGGATAGTGTTAGTGTTAGGGTTAGCATCAGCCCTAGGATAGTGTTAGGGTTAGGGTTAGCATCAGCCCTAGGATAGTGTTAGGGTTAGGGTTAGGCTTAGCATCAGGCCTAGGATAGTGTTAGTGTTAGGGTTAGCATCCGCCCTAGGATAGTGTTAGGGTTAGGGTTAGGGTTAGCATCAGCCCTAGGATAGTGTTAGTGTTAGGGTTAGCATCAGCCCTAGGATAGTGTTAGGGTTAGGGTTAGGGTTAGCATTCGCCCTAGGATAGTGTTAGGGTTAGGGTTAGGGTTAGCATCAGCCCTAGGATAGTGTTAGGTTTAGGGTTAGGGTTAGCATCAGCCCTAGGATAGTGTTAGGGTTAGGGTTAGCATCAGCCCTAGGATAGTGTTAGGGTTAGGGTTAGGGTTAGCATCAGGCCCAGGATAGTGTTAGGGTTAGGGTTAGCATCAGCCCAAGGATAGTGTTAGGGTTAGGGTTAGGGTTAGCATCAGCCCTAGGATAGTGTTAGGGTTAGGGTTAGCATCATCCCTAGGATAGTGTTTGGGTTAGGGTTAGGGTTAGCATCAGCCCTAGGATAGTGTTAGGGTTAGGGTTAGCCTCAGCCCTAGGAGAGTGTTAGGGTTAGGGATAGGGTTAGCATCAGGCCTAGGATAGTGTTAGGGTTAGGGTTAGTGTTAGCATCACCCCTAGGATAGCGTTAGGGTTAGGGTTAGCATCAGCCCTAGGATAGTGTCAGGGTTAGTGTTAGGGTTATCATCAGGCCTAGGATAGTGTTAGGGTTAGGGTTAGCATCAGCTCTAGGATAGTATTAGGGTTACGGTTAGGGTTAGCATCAGCCCTTGGATAGTGTTAAGGTTAGGGTTATGGTTATCATCAGGCCTAGTATAGTGTGAGGTCTAGGGTTAGCATCAGACTTAGGATAGTGTTAGGGTTAGGGTTAGAATTAGCATCAGCCCTAGGATAGTGTTAGGGTTAGGGATAGCATCAGCCCTAGGATAGTGTTAGGGTTAGGGTTAGGGTTATCATCAGGCCTAGGATAGTGTTAGGGTTAGGGTTAGCATCAGCCCTAGGATAGTGTTAGGGTTAGGGTTAGGGTTAGCATCAGCCCTAGGATAGTGTTAGGGTTAGGGTTAGGGTTAGCATCCGCCCTAGGATAGTGTTAAGGTTAGGGTTAGGGTTAGCATCAGCCCTAGGATAGTGTTAGGGTTAGGGTTAACATAAATCCTAGGATAGTGTTAGGGTTAGGGTTAGGGTTATCATCAGGCCTAGGATAGTGTTAGGGTTAGGGTTAGGGTTAGCATCAGTTCAAGGATAGTGTTAGGGTTAGCGTTAGGTTTAGCATCTGCCCTAGGATAGTGTTAGGGTTAGGGTTAGGGTTAGCATCAGCGCAAGGATAGTGTTAGGGTTAGGGTTAGCATCAGCCCTAGGATAGTGTTAGGGTTAGGGTTAGGGTTAGCATCAGGCCCAGGATAGTGTTAGGGTTAGGGTTAGCATCAGCCCAAGGATAGTGTTAGGGTTAGGGTTAGGTTTAGCATCAGCCCTAGGATAGTGTTAGGGTTAGGGTTAGCATCAACCCTAGGATAGTGTTTGTGTTAGGGTTACGGTTAGCATCAGCCCTAGGGTAGTGTTAGGGTTAGGGTTACCCTCAGCCCTAGGAGAGTGTTAGGGTTACGGATAGGGTTAGCATCAGGCCTAGGATAGTGTTAGGGTTAGGGTTAGGGTAAGCATCAGCCCTAGGATAGTGTTAGGGTTAGGGTTAGCATCAGCCCTAGGATAGTGTCAGGGTTAGGGTTAGGGTTATAATCAGGCCTAGGATAGTGTTAGGGTTAGGGTTAGCATCAGCTCTAGGATAGTGTTAGGGTTATGGTTAGGGTTAGCATCAGCACTTGGATAGTGTTAAAGTTAGGGTTAGGGTTATCATCAGGCCTAGGATAGTGTGAGGGCTAGGGTTAGCATCAGACTTAGGATAGTGTTAGGGTTAGGGTTAGCGTTAGCCTCAGCCCTAGGATAGTGTTAGGGTTAGGTTTAGCATCAGCCCTAGGATAGTGTTAGGGTTAGGGTTAGGGTTATCATCAGGCCTAGGACATTGTTAGGGTTAGGGTTATCATCAGCCCTAGGATAGTGTTAGGGATAGGGTTAGGGTTAGCATCAGCCCTAGGATAGTGTTAGGGTTAGGGTTAGGGTTAGCATCAGCCCTAGGATAGTATTAGGGTTAGGGTTAGGGTTAGCATCAGCCCTAGGATAGTGTTAGGATTAGGGTTAGGGATAGCATCAGCCCTAGGATAGTGTTAGGGTTAGGGTTAGGTTTAGCATCAGCCCTAGGATATTATTAGGGTTAGGGTTAGCATCAGCCCTAGAATAGTGTTAGGGCTAGGGTTAGGGTTAGCACCAGGCCTAGGATAGTGTTAGTGTTAGGGTTAGCATCAGCCTTAGGATAGTGTTAGGGTTAGGGTTAGGGTTAGCATCAGCCGTAGGATAGTGTTAGGGTTAGGGTTAGCCTCAGCCCTAGGATACTGTTAGAGTTAGGGTTAGGGTTAGCATCAGCCCTAGGATAGTGTTAGGGTTAGGGTTAGGGTTAGCATCAGCCCTAGGATAGTATTAGGGTTATGGTTAGGGTTAGGGTTAGGGTTAGCATCAGCTCTAAGATAGTGTTAGGGTTAGGGTTAGGGTTAGCATCAGCCCTAGGATAGTGTTAGGGTTAGGGTTAGGGTTAGCATCAGGCCTAGGATAGTGTTAGGGTTAGGGTTAGCATCAGCCCTAGGATAGTGTTAGGGTTAGGGTTAGGGTTAGCATCAGCCGTAGGATAGTGTTAGGGTTAGGGTTAGCCTCAGCCCTAAGATAGTGTTAGAGTTAGGGTTAGGGTTAGCATCAGCCCTAGGATAGTGTTAGGGTTAGGGTTAGGGTTAGCATCAGCCCTAGGATAGTGTTAGGGTTAGGGTTAGGGTTAGCATCAGCCCTAGGATAGTGTTAGGGTTAGGGTTAGGGTTAGCCTCAGCCCTAAGATAGTGTTAGAGTTAGGGTTAGGGTTAGCATCAGCCCTAGGATAGTGTTACGGTTAGGGATAGGGTTAGCATCAGGCCTAGGATAGTGTTATGGTTAGGGTTAGCATCACCCCTAGGATAGCGTTAGGGTTAGGGTTAGCATCAGCCCTAGGATAGTGTCAGGGTTAGTGTTAGGGTTATCATCAGGCCTAGGATAGTGTTAGGGTTAGGGTTAGCATCAGCTCTAGGATAGTATTAGGGTTACGGTTAGGGTTAGCATCAGCCCTAGGATAGTGTTAAGGTTAGGGTTATGGTTATCATCAGGCCTAGTATAGTGTGAGGTCTAGGGTTAGCATCAGACTTAGGATAGTGTTAGGGTTAGGGTTAGGGTTAGCATCAGCCCTAGGATAGTGTTAGGGTTAGGGTTAGCATCAGCCCTAGGATAGTGTTAGGGTTAGGGTTAGGGTTATCATCAGGCCTAGGATAGTGTTAGGGTTAGGGTTAGCATCAGCCCTAGGATAGTGTTAGGGTTAGGGTTAGGGTTAGCATCAGGCCTAGGATAGTGTTAGGGTTAGGGTTAGAATCAGCCCTAGGATAGTGTTAGGGTTAGGGTTAGGGTTAGCATCAGCCGTAGGATAGTGTTAGGGTTAGGGTTAGCCTCAGCCCTACGATAGTGTAGAGTTAGGGTGAGGGTTAGCATCAGCCCTAGGATAGTGTTAGGGTTAGGGTTAGGGTTAGCATCAGCCGTAGGATAGTGTTAGGGTTAGGGTTAGCCTCAGCCCTAAGATAGTGTTAGAGTTAGGGTTAGGGTTAGCATCAGCCCTAGGATAGTGTTAGGGTTAGGGTTAGGGTTAGCATCAGCCCTTGAAGAGTGTTAGGGTTAGGGTTAGGGTTAGCATCAGCCCTAGGATAGTGTTAGTGTTAGGGTTAGCATCAGCCCTAGGATAGTGTTAGGGTTAGGGTTAGCATCAGCCCTAGGATAGTGTTAGGGTTAGGGTTAGGCTTAGCATCAGGCCTAGGATAGTGTTAGTGTTAGGGTTAGCATCAGCCCTAGGATAGTGTTAGGGTTAGGGTTAGGGTTAGCATCCGCCCTAGGATAGTGTTAGGGTTAGGGTTAGGGTTAGCATCAGCCCTAGGATAGTGTTAGTGTTAGGGTTAGCATCAGCCCTAGGATAGTGTTAGGGTTAGGGTTAGGGTTAGCATTCGCCCTAGGATAGTGTTAGGGTTAGGGTTAGGGTTAGCATCAGCCCTAGGATAGTGTTAGGTTTAGGGTTAGGGTTAGCATCAGCCCTAGGATAGTGTTAGGGTTAGGGTTAGCATCAGCCCTAGGATAGTGTTAGGGTTAGGGTTAGGGTTAGCATCAGTCCCAGGATAGTGTTAGGGTTAGGGTTAGCATCAGTCCAAGGATAGTGTTAGGGTTAGGGTTAGGGTTAGCATCAGCCCTAGGATAGTTTTAGGGTTAGGGTTAGCATCAACCCTAGGATAGTGTTTGGGTTAGGGTTAGGGTTAGCATCAGCCCTAGGATAGTGTTAGGGTTAGGGTTAGCCTCAGCCCTAGGAGAGTGTTAGGGTTAGGGATAGGGTTAGCATCAGGCCTAGGATAGTGTTAGGGTTAGGGTTAGGGTTAGCATCACCCCTAGGATAGCGTTCGGGTTAGGGTTAGCATCAGCCCTAGGATAGTGTCAGGGTTAGTGTTAGGGTTATCATCAGACCTAGGGTAGTGTTAGGGTTAGGGTTAGCATCAGCTCTAGGATAGTATTAGGGTTAGGGTTAGGGTTAGCATCAGCCCTAGGATAGTGTTAAGGTTAGGGTTATGGTTATCATCAGGCCTAGTATACTGTGAGGTCTAGGGTTAGCATCAGACTTAGGATAGTGTTAGGGTTAGGGTTAGGGTTAGCATCAGCCCTAGGATAGTGTTAGGGTTAGGGTTAGCATCAGCCCTAGGATAGTGTTAGGGTTAGGGTTAGGGTTATCATCAGGCCTAGGATAGTGTTAGGGTTAGGGTTAGCATCAGCCCTAGGATAGTGTTAGGGTTAGGGTTAGGGTTAGCATCAGCCCTAGGATAGTGTTAGGATTAGGGTTAGGGATAGCATCAGCCCTAGGATAGTGTTAGGGTTAGGGTTAGGGTTAGCATCAGCCCTAGGATATTATTAGGGTTAGGGTTAGCATCAGCCCTAGAATAGTGTTAGGGTTAGGGTTAGGGTTAGCACCAGGCCTAGGATAGTGTTAGTGTTAGGGTTAGCATCAGCCTTAGGATAGTGTTAGGGTTAGGGTTAGGGTTAGCATCAGCCGTAGGATAGTGTTAGGGTTAGGGTTAGCCTCAGCCCTAGGATAGTGTTAGAGTTAGGGTTAGGGTTAGCATCAGCCCTAGGATAGTGTTAGGGTTAGGGTTAGGGTTAGCATCAGCCCTAGGATAGTATTAGGGTTATGGTTAGGGTTAGGGTTAGGGTTAGCATCAGCTCTAAGATAGAGTTAGGGTTAGGGTTAGGGTTACCATCAGCCCTAGGATAGTGTTAGGGTTAGGGTTAGGGTTAGCATCAGGCCTAGGATAGTGTTAGGGTTAGGGTTAGCATCAGCCCTAGGATAGTGTTAGGGTTAGGGTTAGGGTTAGCATCAGCCGAGGGTAGTGTTAGGGTTAGGGTTAGCCTCAGCCCTAAGATAGTGTTAGAGTTAGGGTTAGGGTTAGCATCAGCCCTAGGATAGTGTTAGGGTTAGGGTTAGGGTTAGCATCAGCCCTAGGATAGTGTTAGGGTTAGGGTTAGGGTTAGCATCAGCCCTAGGATAGTGTTAGGGTTAGGGTTAGGGTTAGCCTCAGCCCTAAGATAGTGTTAGAGTTAGGGTTAGGGTTAGCATCAGCCCTAGGATAGTGTTACGGTTAGGGATAGGGTTAGCATCAGGCCTAGGATAGTGTTAGGGTTAGGGTTAGCATCACCCCTAGGATAGCGTTAGGGTTAGGGTTAGCATCAGCCCTAGGATAGTGTCAGGGTTAGTGTTAGGGTTATCATCAGGCCTAGGATAGTGTTAGGGTTAGGGTTAGCATCAGCTCTAGGATAGTATTAGGGTTACGGTTAGGGTTAGCATCAGCCCTAGGATAGTGTTAAGGTTAGGGTTATGGTTATCATCAGGCCTAGTATAGTGTGAGGTCTAGGGTTAGCATCAGACTTAGGATAGTGTTAGGGTTAGGGTTAGGGTTAGCATCAGCCCTAGGATAGTGTTAGGGTTAGGGTTAGCATCAGCCCTAGGATAGTGTTAGGGTTAGGGTTAGGGTTATCATCAGGCCTAGGATAGTGTTAGGGTTAGGATTAGCATCAGCCCTAGGATAGTGTTAGGGTTAGGGTTAGGGTTAGCATCAGCCCTAGGATAGTGTTATGGTTATGGTTAGCATCAGCCCTAGGATAGTGTTAGGGTTAGGGTTAGGGTTAGCATCAGGCCTAGGATAGTGTTAGGGTTAGGGTTAGAATCAGCCCTAGGATAGTGTTAGGGTTAGGGTTAGGGTTAGCATCAGCCGTAGGATAGTGTTAGGGTTAGGGTTAGCCTCAGCCCTACGATAGTGTAGAGTTAGGGTGAGGGTTAGCATCAGCCCTAGGATAGTGTTAGGGTTAGGGTTAGGGTTAGCATCAGCCGTAGGATAGTGTTAGGGTTAGGGTTAGCCTCAGCCCTAAGATAGTGTTAGAGTTAGGGTTAGGGTTAGCATCAGCCCTAGGATAGTGTTAGGGTTAGGGTTAGGGTTAGCATCAGCCCTTGAAGAGTGTTAGGGTTAGGGTTAGGGTTAGCATCAGCCCTAGGATAGTGTTAGTGTTAGGGTTAGCATCAGCCCTAGGATAGTGTTAGGGTTAGGGTTAGCATCAGCCCTAGGATAGTGTTAGGGTTAGGGTTAGGCTTAGCATCAGGCCTAGGATAGTGTTAGTGTTAGGGTTAGCATCAGCCCTAGGATAGTGTTAGGGTTAGGGTTAGGGTTAGCATCCGCCCTAGGATAGTGTTAGGGTTAGGGTTAGGGTTAGCATCAGCCCTAGGATAGTGTTAGTGTTAGGGTTAGCATCAGCCCTAGGATAGTGTTAGGGTTAGGGTTAGGGTTAGCATCAGCCCTAGGATAGTGTTAGGTTTAGGGTTAGGGTTAGCATCAGCCCTAGGATAGTGTTAGGGTTAGGGTTAGCATCAGCCCTAGGATAGTGTTAGGGTTAGGGTTAGGGTTAGCATCAGTCCCAGGATAGTGTTAGGGTTAGGGTTAGCATCAGTCCAAGGATAGTGTTAGGGTTAGGGTTAGGGTTAGCATCAGCCCTAGGATAGTGTTAGGGTTAGGGTTAGCCTCAGCCCTAGGAGAGTGTTAGGGTTAGGGATAGGGTTAGCATCAGGCCTAGGATAGTGTTAGGGTTAGGGTTAGGGTTAGCATCACCCCTAGGATAGCGTTCGGGTTAGGGTTAGCATCAGCCCTAGGATAGTGTCAGGGTTAGTGTTAGGGTTATCATCAGGCCTAGGGTAGTGTTAGGGTTAGGGTTAGCATCAGCTCTAGGATAGTATTAGGGTTAGGGTTAGGGTTAGCATCAGCCCTAGGATAGTGTTAAGGTTAGGGTTATGGTTATCATCAGGCCTAGTATAGTGTGAGGTCTAGGGTTAGCATCAGACTTAGGATAGTGTTAGGGTTAGGGTTAGGGTTAGCATCAGCCCTAGGATAGTGTTAGGGTTAGGGTTAGCATCAGCCCTAGGATAGCGTTAGGGTTAGGGTTAGGGTTATCATCAGGCCTAGGATAGTGTTAGGGTTAGGGTTAGCATCAGCCCTAGGATAGTGTTAGGGTTAGGGTTAGGGTTAGCATCAGCCCTAGGATAGTGTTATGGTTATGGTTAGCATCAGCCCTAGGATAGTGTTAGGGTTAGGGTTAGGGTTAGCATCAGGCCTAGGATAGTGTTAGAGTTAGGGTTAGAATCAGCCCTAGGATAGTGTTAGGGTTAGGGTTAGGGTTAGCATCAGCCGTAGGATAGTGTTAGGGTTAGGGTTAGCCTCAGCCCTACGATAGTGTAGAGTTAGGGTGAGGGTTAGCATCAGCCCTAGGATAGTGTTACGGTTAGGGATAGGGTTAGCATCAGGCCTAGGATAGTGTTAGGGTTAGGGTTAGCATCACCCCTAGGATAGCGTTAGGGTTAGGGTTAGCATCAGCCCTAGGATAGTGTCAGGGTTAGTGTTAGGGTTATCATCAGGCCTAGGATAGTGTTAGGGTTAGGGTTAGCATCAGCTCTAGGATAGTATTAGGGTTACGGTTAGGGTTAGCATCAGCCCTAGGATAGTGTTAAGGTTAGGGTTATGGTTATCATCAGGCCTAGTATAGTGTGAGGTCTAGGGTTAGCATCAGACTTAGGATAGTGTTAGGGTTAGGGTTAGGGTTAGCATCAGCCCTAGGATAGTGTTAGGGTTAGGGTTAGCATCAGCCCTAGGATAGTGTTAGGGTTAGGGTTAGGGTTATCATCAGGCCTAGGATAGTGTTAGGGTTAGGGTTAGCATCAGCCCTAGGATAGTGTTAGGGTTAGGGTTAGGGTTAGCATCAGGCCTAGGATAGTGTTAGGGTTAGGGTTAGAATCAGCCCTAGGATAGTGTTAGGGTTAGGGTTAGGGTTAGCATCAGCCGTAGGATAGTGTTAGGGTAGGGTTAGCCTCAGCCCTACGATAGTGTAGAGTTAGGGTGAGGGTTAGCATCAGCCCTAGGATAGTGTTAGGGTTAGGGTTAGGGTTAGCATCAGCCGTAGGATAGTGTTAGGGTTAGGGTTAGCCTCAGCCCTAAGATAGTGTTAGAGTTAGGGTTAGGGTTAGCATCAGCCCTAGGATAGTGTTAGGGTTAGGGTTAGGGTTAGCATCAGCCCTTGAAGAGTGTTAGGGTTAGGGTTAGGGTTAGCATCAGCCCTAGGATAGTGTTAGTGTTAGGGTTAGCATCAGCCCTAGGATAGTGTTAGGGTTAGGGTTAGCATCAGCCCTAGGATAGTGTTAGGGTTAGGGTTAGGCTTAGCATCAGGCCTAGGATAGTGTTAGTGTTAGGGTTAGCATCAGCCCTAGGATAGTGTTAGGGTTAGGGTTAGGGTTAGCATCCGCCCTAGGATAGTGTTAGGGTTAGGGTTAGGGTTAGCATCAGCCCTAGGATAGTGTTAGTGTTAGGGTTAGCATCAGCCCTAGGATAGTGTTAGGGTTAGGGTTAGGGTTAGCATTCGCCCTAGGATAGTGTTAGGGTTAGGGTTAGGGTTAGCATCAGCCCTAGGATAGTGTTAGGTTTAGGGTTAGGGTTAGCATCAGCCCTAGGATAGTGTTAGGGTTAGGGTTAGCATCAGCCCTAGGATAGTGTTAGGGTTAGGGTTAGGGTTAGCATCAGTCCCAGGATAGTGTTAGGGTTAGGGTTAGCATCAGTCCAAGGATAGTGTTAGGGTTAGGGTTAGGGTTAGCATCAGCCCTAGGATAGTTTTAGGGTTAGGGTTAGCATCAACCCTAGGATAGTGTTTGGGTTAGGGTTAGGGTTAGCATCAGCCCTAGGATAGTGTTAGGGTTAGGGTTAGCCTCAGCCCTAGGAGAGTGTTAGGGTTAGGGATAGGGTTAGCATCAGGCCTAGGATAGTGTTAGGGTTAGGGTTAGGGTTAGCATCACCCCTAGGATAGCGTTCGGGTTAGGGTTAGCATCAGCCCTAGGATAGTGTCAGGGTTAGTGTTAGGGTTATCATCAGACCTAGGGTAGTGTTAGGGTTAGGGTTAGCATCAGCTCTAGGATAGTATTAGGGTTAGGGTTAGGGTTAGCATCAGCCCTAGGATAGTGTTAAGGTTAGGGTTATGGTTATCATCAGGCCTAGTATACTGTGAGGTCTAGGGTTAGCATCAGACTTAGGATAGTGTTAGGGTTAGGGTTAGGGTTAGCATCAGCCCTAGGATAGTGTTAGGGTTAGGGTTAGCATCAGCCCTAGGATAGTGTTAGGGTTAGGGTTAGGGTTATCATCAGGCCTAGGATAGTGTTAGGGTTAGGGTTAGCATCAGCCCTAGGATAGTGTTAGGGTTAGGGTTAGGGTTAGCATCAGCCCTAGGATAGTGTTAGGATTAGGGTTAGGGATAGCATCAGCCCTAGGATAGTGTTAGGGTTAGGGTTAGGGTTAGCATCAGCCCTAGGATATTATTAGGGTTAGGGTTAGCATCAGCCCTAGAATAGTGTTAGGGTTAGGGTTAGGGTTAGCACCAGGCCTAGGATAGTGTTAGTGTTAGGGTTAGCATCAGCCTTAGGATAGTGTTAGGGTTAGGGTTAGGGTTAGCATCAGCCGTAGGATAGTGTTAGGGTTAGGGTTAGCCTCAGCCCTAGGATAGTGTTAGAGTTAGGGTTAGGGTTAGCATCAGCCCTAGGATAGTGTTAGGGTTAGGGTTAGGGTTAGCATCAGCCCTAGGATAGTATTAGGGTTATGGTTAGGGTTAGGGTTAGGGTTAGCATCAGCTCTAAGATAGAGTTAGGGTTAGGGTTAGGGTTACCATCAGCCCTAGGATAGTGTTAGGGTTAGGGTTAGGGTTAGCATCAGGCCTAGGATAGTGTTAGGGTTAGGGTTAGCATCAGCCCTAGGATAGTGTTAGGGTTAGGGTTAGGGTTAGCATCAGCCGAGGGTAGTGTTAGGGTTAGGGTTAGCCTCAGCCCTAAGATAGTGTTAGAGTTAGGGTTAGGGTTAGCATCAGCCCTAGGATAGTGTTAGGGTTAGGGTTAGGGTTAGCATCAGCCCTAGGATAGTGTTAGGGTTAGGGTTAGGGTTAGCATCAGCCCTAGGATAGTGTTAGGGTTAGGGTTAGGGTTAGCCTCAGCCCTAAGATAGTGTTAGAGTTAGGGTTAGGGTTAGCATCAGCCCTAGGATAGTGTTACGGTTAGGGATAGGGTTAGCATCAGGCCTAGGATAGTGTTAGGGTTAGGGTTAGCATCACCCCTAGGATAGCGTTAGGGTTAGGGTTAGCATCAGCCCTAGGATAGTGTCAGGGTTAGTGTTAGGGTTATCATCAGGCCTAGGATAGTGTTAGGGTTAGGGTTAGCATCAGCTCTAGGATAGTATTAGGGTTACGGTTAGGGTTAGCATCAGTCCTAGGATAGTGTTAAGGTTAGGGTTATGGTTATCATCAGGCCTAGTATAGTGTGAGGTCTAGGGTTAGCATCAGACTTAGGATAGTGTTAGGGTTAGGGTTAGGGTTAGCATCAGCCCTAGGATAGTGTTAGGGTTAGGGTTAGCATCAGCCCTAGGATAGTGTTAGGGTTAGGGTTAGGGTTATCATCAGGCCTAGGATAGTGTTAGGGTTAGGATTAGCATCAGCCCTAGGATAGTGTTAGGGTTAGGGTTAGGGTTAGCATCAGCCCTAGGATAGTGTTATGGTTATGGTTAGCATCAGCCCTAGGATAGTGTTAGGGTTAGGGTTAGGGTTAGCATCAGGCCTAGGATAGTGTTAGGGTTAGGGTTAGAATCAGCCCTAGGATAGTGTTAGGGTTAGGGTTAGGGTTAGCATCAGCCGTAGGATAGTGTTAGGGTTAGGGTTAGCCTCAGCCCTACGATAGTGTAGAGTTAGGGTGAGGGTTAGCATCAGCCCTAGGATAGTGTTAGGGTTAGGGTTAGGGTTAGCATCAGCCGTAGGATAGTGTTAGGGTTAGGGTTAGCCTCAGCCCTAAGATAGTGTTAGAGTTAGGGTTAGGGTTAGCATCAGCCCTAGGATAGTGTTAGGGTTAGGGTTAGGGTTAGCATCAGCCCTTGAAGAGTGTTAGGGTTAGGGTTAGGGTTAGCATCAGCCCTAGGATAGTGTTAGTGTTAGGGTTAGCATCAGCCCTAGGATAGTGTTAGGGGTTAGGGTTAGCATCAGCCCTAGGATAGTGTTAGGGTTAGGGTTAGGCTTAGCATCAGGCCTAGGATAGTGTTAGTGTTAGGGTTAGCATCAGCCCTAGGATAGTGTTAGGGTTAGGGTTAGGGTTAGCATCCGCCCTAGGATAGTGTTAGGGTTAGGGTTAGGGTTAGCATCAGCCCTAGGATAGTGTTAGTGTTAGGGTTAGCATCAGCCCTAGGATAGTGTTAGGGTTAGGGTTAGGGTTAGCATCAGCCCTAGGATAGTGTTAGGTTTAGGGTTAGGGTTAGCATCAGCCCTGGGATAGTGTTAGGGTTAGGGTTAGCATCAGCCCTAGGATAGTGTTAGGGTTAGGGTTAGGGTTAGCATCAGTCCCAGGATAGTGTTAGGGTTAGGGTTAGCATCAGTCCAAGGATAGTGTTAGGGTTAGGGTTAGGGTTAGCATCAGCCCTAGGATAGTGTTAGGGTTAGGGTTAGCCTCAGCCCTAGGAGAGTGTTAGGGTTAGGGATAGGGTTAGCATCAGGCCTAGGATAGTGTTAGGGTTAGGGTTAGGGTTAGCATCACCCCTAGGATAGCATTCGGGTTAGGGTTAGCATCAGCCCTAGGATAGTGTCAGGGTTAGTGTTAGGGTTATCATCAGGCCTAGGGTAGTGTTAGGGTTAGGGTTAGCATCAGCTCTAGGATAGTATTAGGGTTAGGGTTAGGGTTAGCATCAGCCCTAGGATAGTGTTAAGGTTAGGGTTATGGTTATCATCAGGCCTAGTATAGTGTGAGGTCTAGGGTTAGCATCAGACTTAGGATAGTGTTAGGGTTAGGGTTAGGGTTAGCATCAGCCCTAGGATAGTGTTAGGGTTAGGGTTAGCATCAGCCCTAGGATAGCGTTAGGGTTAGGGTTAGGGTTATCATCAGGCCTAGGATAGTGTTAGGGTTAGGGTTAGCATCAGCCCTAGGATAGTGTTAGGGTTAGGGTTAGGGTTAGCATCAGCCCTAGGATAGTGTTATGGTTATGGTTAGCATCAGCCCTAGGATAGTGTTAGGGTTAGGGTTAGGGTTAGCATCAGGCCTAGGATAGTGTTAGAGTTAGGGTTAGAATCAGCCCTAGGATAGTGTTAGGGTTAGGGTTAGGGTTAGCATCAGCCGTAGGATAGTGTTAGGGTTAGGGTTAGCCTCAGCCCTACGATAGTGTAGAGTTAGGGTGAGGGTTAGCATCAGCCCTAGGATAGTGTTAGGGTTAGGGTTAGGGTTAGCATCAGCCGTAGGATAGTGTTAGGGTTAGGGTTAGCCTCAGCCCTAAGATAGTGTTAGAGTTAGGGTTAGGGTTAGCATCAGCCCTAGGATAGTGTTAGGGTTAGGGTTAGGGATAGCATCAGCCCTTGAAGAGTGTTAGGGTTAGGGTTAGGGTTAGCATCAGCCCTAGGATAGTGTTAGTGTTAGGGTTAGCATCAGCCCTAGGATAGTGTTAGGGTTAGGGTTAGCATCAGCCCTAGGATAGTGTTAGGGTTAGGGTTAGGCTTAGCATCAGGCCTAGGATAGTGTTAGTGTTAGGGTTAGCATCAGCCCTAGGATAGTGTTAGGGTTAGGGTTAGGGTTAGCATCCGCCCTAGGATAGTGTTAGGGTTAGGGTTAGGGTTAGCATCAGCCCTAGGATAGTGTTAGTGTTAGGGTTAGCATCAGCCCTAGGATAGTGTTAGGGTTAGGGTTAGGGTTAGCATTCGCCCTAGGATAGTGTTAGGGTTAGGGTTAGGGTTAGCATCAGCCCTAGGATAGTGTTAGGTTTAGGGTTAGGGTTAGCATCAGCCCTAGGATAGTGTTAGGGTTAGGGTTAGCATCAGCCCTAGGATAGTGTTAGGGTTAGGGTTAGGGTTAGCATCAGTCCCAGGATAGTGTTAGGGTTAGGGTTAGCATCAGTCCAAGGATAGTGTTAGGGTTAGGGTTAGGGTTAGCATCAGCCCTAGGATAGTGTTAGGGTTAGGGTTAGCATCAACCCTAGGATAGTGTTTGGGTTAGGGTTAGGGTTAGCATCAGCCCTAGGATAGTGTTAGGGTTAGGGTTAGCATCAACCCTAGGATAGTGTTTGGGTTAGGGTTAGGGTTAGAATCACCCCTAGGATAGCGTTAGGGTTAGGGTTAGCATCAGCCCTAGGATAGTGTCAGGGTTAGTGTTAGGGTTATCATCAGGCCTAGGATAGTGTTAGGGTTAGGGTTAGCATCAGCTCTAGGATAGTATTAGGGTTACGGTTAGGGTTAGCATCAGCCCTAGGATAGTGTTAAGGTTAGGGTTATGGTTATCATCAGGCCTAGTATAGTGTGAGGTCTAGGGTTAGCATCAGACTTAGGATAGTGTTAGGGTTAGGGTTAGGGTTAGCATCAGCCCTAGGATAGTGTTAGGGTTAGGGTTAGCATCAGCCCTAGGATAGTGTTAGGGTTAGGGTTAGGGTTATCATCAGGCCTAGGATAGTGTTAGGGTTAGGGTTAGCATCAGCCCTAGGATAGTGTTAGGGTTAGGGTTAGGGTTAGCATCAGCCCTAGGATAGTGTTATGGTTATGGTTAGCATCAGCCCTAGGATAGTGTTAGGGTTAGGGTTAGGGTTAGCATCAGGCCTAGGATAGTGTTAGGGTTAGGGTTAGAATCAGCCCTAGGATAGTGTTAGGGTTAGGGTTAGGGTTAGCATCAGCCGTAGGATAGTGTTAGGGTTAGGGTTAGCCTCAGCCCTACGATAGTGTAGAGTTAGGGTGAGGGTTAGCATCAGCCCTAGGATAGTGTTAGGGTTAGCATCAGCCGTAGGATAGTGTTAGGGTTAGGGTTAGCCTCAGCCCTAAGATAGTGTTAGAGTTAGGGTTAGGGTTAGCATCAGCCCTAGGATAGTGTTAGGGTTAGGGTTAGGGTTAGCATCAGCCCTTGAAGAGTGTTAGGGTTAGGGTTAGGGTTAGCATCAGCCCTAGGATAGTGTTAGTGTTAGGGTTAGCATCAGCCCTAGGATAGTGTTAGGGTTAGGGTTAGCATCAGCCCTAGGATAGTGTTAGGGTTAGGGTTAGGCTTAGCATCAGGCCTAGGATAGTGTTAGTGTTAGGGTTAGCATCAGCCCTAGGATAGTGTTAGGGTTAGGGTTAGGGTTAGCATCCGCCCTAGGATAGTGTTAGGGTTAGGGTTAGGGTTAGCATCAGCCCTAGGATAGTGTTAGTGTTAGGGTTAGCATCAGCCCTAGGATAGTGTTAGGGTTAGGGTTAGGGTTAGCATTCGCCCTAGGATAGTGTTAGGGTTAGGGTTAGGGTTAGCACCAGCCCTAGGATAGTGTTAGGTTTAGGGTTAGGGTTACCATCAGCCCTAGGATAGTGTTAGGGTTAGGGTTAGCATCAGCCCTAGGATAGTGTTAGGGTTAGGGTTAGGGTTAGCATCAGGCCCAGGATAGTGTTAGGGTTAGGGTTAGCATCAGCCCAAGGATAGTGTTAGGGTTAGTGTTAGCATCAGCCCTAGGATAGTGTTAGGGTTAGGGTTAGGGTTAGCATCAGTCCCAGGATAGTGTTAGGGTTAGGGTTAGCATCAGTCCAAGGATAGTGTTAGGGTTAGGGTTAGGGTTAGCATCAGCCCTAGGATAGTGTTAGGGTTAGGGTTAGCATCATCCCTAGGATAGTGTTTGGGTTAGGGTTAGGGTTAGCATCAGCCCTAGGATAGTGTTAGGGTTAGGGTTAGCCTCAGCCCTAGGAGAGTGTTAGGGTTAGGGATAGGGTTAGCATCAGGCCTAGGATAGTGTTAGGGTTAGGGTTAGTGTTAGCATCACCCCTAGGATAGCGTTAGGGTTAGGGTTAGCATCAGCCCTAGGATAGTGTCAGGGTTAGTGTTAGGGTTATCATCAGGCCTAGGATAGTGTTAGGGTTAGGGTTAGCATCAGCTCTAGGATAGTATTAGGGTTACGGTTAGGGTTAGCATCAGCCTTGGATAGTGTTAAGGTTAGGGTTATGGTTATCATCAGGCCTAGTATAGTGTGAGGTCTAGGGTTAGCATCAGACTTAGGATAGTGTTAGGGTTAGGGTTAGGGTTAGCATCAGCCCTAGGATAGTGTTAGGGTTAGGGATAGCATCAGCCCTAGCATAGTGTTAGGGTTAGGGTTAGGGTTATCATCAGGCCTAGGATAGTGTTAGGGTTAGGGTTAGCATCAGCCCTAGGATAGTGTTAGGGTTAGGGTTAGGGTTAGCATCAGCCCTAGGATAGTGTTATGGTTATTGTTAGCATCAGCCCTAGGATAGTGTTAGTGTTAGGGTTAGGGTTAGCATCAGGCCTAGGATAGTGTTAGGGTTAGGGTTAGAATCAGCCCTAGGATAGTGTTAGGGTTAGGGTTAGGGTTAGCATCAGCCGTAGGATAGTGTTAGGGTTAGGTTTAGCCTCAGCCCTACGATAGTGTAGAGTTAGGGTGAGGGTTAGCATCAGCCCTAGGATAGTGTTAGGGTTAGGGTTAGGGTTAGCATCAGCCCTTGGAGAGTGTTAGGGTTAGGGTTAGGGTTAGCATCAGCCCTAGGATAGTGTTAGTGTTAGGGTTAGCATCAGCCCTAGGATAGTGTTAGGGTTAGGGTTAGCCTCAGCCCTAGGATAGTGTTATTGTTAGGGTTAGGGTTAGCATCCGCCCTAGGATAGTGTTAAGGTTAGGGTTAGGGTTAGCATCAGCCCTAGGATAGTGTTAGGGTTAGGGTTAACATAAATCCTAGGATAGTGTTAGGGTTAGGGTTAGGGTTATCATCAGGCCTAGGATAGTGTTAGGGTTAGGGTTAGGGTTAGCATCAGTTCAAGGATAGTGTTAGGGTTAGCGTTAGGTTTAGCATCTGCCCTAGGATAGTGTTAGGGTTAGGGTTAGGGTTAGCATCAGCCCAAGGATAGTGTTAGGGTTAGGGTTAGCATCAGCCCTAGGATAGTGTTAGGGTTAGGGTTAGGGTTAGCATCAGGCCCAGGATAGTGTTAGGGTTAGGGTTAGCATCAGCCCAAGGATAGTGTTAGGGTTAGGGTTAGGTTTAGCATCAGCCCTAGGATAGTGTTAGGGTTAGGGTTAGCATCAACCCTAGGATAGTGTTTGTGTTAGGGTTACGGTTAGCATCAGCCCTAGGGTAGTGTTAGGGTTAGGGTTACCCTCAGCCCTAGGAGAGTGTTAGGGTTACGGATAGGGTTAGCATCAGGCCTAGGATAGTGTTAGGGTTAGGGTTAGGGTAAGCATCAGCCCTAGGATAGTGTTAGGGTTAGGGTTAGCATCAGCCCTAGGATAGTGTCAGGGTTAGGGTTAGGGTTATAATCAGGCCTAGGATAGTGTTAGGGTTAGGGTTAGCATCAGCTCTAGAATAGTGTTAGGGTTATGGTTAGGGTTAGCATCAGCACTTGGATAGTGTTAAGGTTAGGGTTAGGGTTATCATCAGGCCTAGGATAGTGTGAGGGCTAGGGTTAGCATCAGACTTAGGATAGTGTTAGGGTTAGGGTTAGCGTTAGCCTCAGCCCTAGGATAGTGTTAGGGTTAGGTTTAGCATCAGCCCTAGGATAGTGTTAGGGTTAGGGTTAGGGTTATCATCAGGCCTAGGACATTGTTAGGGTTAGGGTTATCATCAGCCCTAGGATAGTGTTAGGGATAGGGTTAGGGTTAGCATCAGCCCTAGGATAGTGTTAGGGTTAGGGTTAGGGTTAGCATCAGCCCTAGGATAGTATTAGGGTTAGGGTTAGGGTTAGCATCAGCCCTAGGATAGTGTTAGGATTAGGGTTAGGGATAGCATCAGCCCTAGGATAGTGTTAGGGTTAGGGTTAGGGTTAGCATCAGCCCTAGGATATTATTAGGGTTAGGGTTAGCATCAGCCCTAGAATAGTGTTAGGGTTAGGGTTAGGGTTAGCACCAGGCCTAGGATAGTGTTAGTGTTAGGGTTAGCATCAGCCTTAGGATAGTGTTAGGGTTAGGGTTAGGGTTAGACTCAGCCCTAAGATAGTGTTAGAGTTAGGGTTAGGGTTAGCATCAGCCCTAGGATAGTGTTACGGTTAGGGATAGGGTTAGCATCAGGCCTAGGATAGTGTTAGGGTTAGGGTTAGCATCACCCCTAGGATAGCGTTAGGGTTAGGGTTAGCATCAGCCCTAGGATAGTGTCAGGGTTAGTGTTAGGGTTATCATCAGGCCTAGGATAGTGTTAGGGTTAGGGTTAGCATCAGCTCTAGAATAGTATTAGGGTTACGGTTAGGGTTAACATCAGCCCTAGGATAGTGTTAAGGTTAGGGTTATGGTTATCATCAGGCCTAGTATAGTGTGAGGTCTAGGGTTAGCATCAGACTTAGGATAGTGTTAGGGTTAGGGTTAGGGTTAGCATCAGCCCTAGGATAGTGTTAGGGTTAGGGTTAGCATCAGCCCTAGGATAGTGTTAGGGTTAGGGTTAGGGTTATCATCAGGCCTAGGATAGTGTTAGGGTTAGGGTTAGCATCAGCCCTAGGATAGTGTTAGGGTTAGGGTTAGGGTTATCATCAGGCCTAGGACATTGTTAGGGTTAGGGTTATCATCAGCCCTAGGATAGTGTTAGGGATAGGGTTAGGGTTAGCATCAGCCCTAGGATAGTGTTAGGGTTAGGGTTAGGGTTAGCATCAGCCCTAGGATAGTATTAGGGTTAGGGTTAGGGTTAGCATCAGCCCTAGGATAGTGTTAGGATTAGGGTTAGGGATAGCATCAGCCCTAGGATAGTGTTAGGGTTAGGGTTAGGGTTAGCATCAGCCCTAGGATATTATTAGGGTTAGGGTTAGCATCAGCCCTAGAATAGTGTTAGGGTTAGGGTTAGGGTTAGCACCAGGCCTAGGATAGTGTTAGTGTTAGGGTTAGCATCAGCCTTAGGATAGTGTTAGGGTTAGGGTTAGGGTTAGCATCAGCCGTAGGATAGTGTTAGGGTTAGGGTTAGCCTCAGCCCTAGGATAGTGTTAGAGTTAGGGTTAGGGTTAGCATCAGCCCTAGGATAGTGTTAGGGTTAGGGTTAGGGTTAGCATCAGCCCTAGGATAGTATTAGGGTTATGGTTAGGGTTAGGGTTAGGGTTAGCATCAGCTCTAAGATAGTGTTAGGGTTAGGGTTAGGGTTAGCATCAGCCCTAGGATAGTGTTAGGGTTAGGGTTAGGGTTAGCATCAGGCCTAGGATAGTGTTAGGGTTAGGGTTAGCATCAGCCCTAGGATAGTGTTAGGGTTAGGGTTAGGGTTAGCATCAGCCGTAGGATAGTGTTAGGGTTAGGGTTAGCCTCAGCCCTAAGATAGTGTTAGAGTTAGGGTTAGGGTTAGCATCAGCCCTAGGATAGTGTTAGGGTTAGGGTTAGGGTTAGCATCAGCCCTAGGATAGTGTTAGGGTTAGGGTTAGGGTTAGCATCAGCCCTAGGATAGTGTTAGGGTTAGGGTTAGGGTTAGCCTCAGCCCTAAGATAGTGTTAGAGTTAGGGTTAGGGTTAGCATCAGCCCTAGGATAGTGTTACGGTTAGGGATAGGGTTAGCATCAGGCCTAGGATAGTGTTAGGGTTAGGGTTAGCATCACCCCTAGGATAGCGTTAGGGTTAGGGTTAGCATCAGCCCTAGGATAGTGTCAGGGTTAGTGTTAGGGTTATCATCAGGCCTAGGATAGTGTTAGGGTTAGGGTTAGCATCAGCTCTAGAATAGTATTAGGGTTACGGTTAGGGTTAACATCAGCCCTAGGATAGTGTTAAGGTTAGGGTTATGGTTATCATCAGGCCTAGTATAGTGTGAGGTCTAGGGTTAGCATCAGACTTAGGATAGTGTTAGGGTTAGGGTTAGGGTTAGCATCAGCCCTAGGATAGTGTTAGGGTTAGGGTTAGCATCAGCCCTAGGATAGTGTTAGGGTTAGGGTTAGGGTTATCATCAGGCCTAGGATAGTGTTAGGGTTAGGGTTAGCATCAGCCCTAGGATAGTGTTAGGGTTAGGGTTAGGGTTAGCATCAGCCCTAGGATAGTGTTATGGTTATGGTTAGCATCAGCCCTAGGATAGTGTTAGGGTTAGGGTTAGGGTTAGCATCAGGCCTAGGATAGTGTTAGGGTTAGGGTTAGAATCAGCCCTAGGATAGTGTTAGGGTTAGGGTTAGGGTTAGCATCAGCCGTAGGATAGTGTTAGGGTTAGGGTTAGCCTCAGCCCTAAGATAGTATTAGAGTTAGGGTTAGGGTTAGCATCAGCCCTAGGATAGTGTTAGGGTTAGGGTTAGGGTTAGCATCAGCCCTTGAAGAGTGTTAGGGTTAGGGTTAGGGTTAGCATCAGCCCCAGGATAGTGTTAGTGTTAGGGTTAGCATCAGCCCTAGGATAGTGTTAGGGTTAGGGTTAGCATCAGCCCTAGGATAGTGTTAGGGTTAGGGTTAGGCTTAGCATCAGGCCTAGGATAGTGTTAGTGTTAGGGTTAGCATCAGCCCTAGGATAGTGTTAGGGTTAGGGTTAGGGTTAGCATCCGCCCTAGGATAGTGTTAGGGTTAGGGTTAGGGTTAGCATCAGCCCTAGGATAGTGTTAGTGTTAGGGTTAGCATCAGCCCTAGGATAGTGTTAGGGTTAGGGTTAGGGTTAGCATTCGCCCTAGGATAGTGTTAGGGTTAGGGTTAGGGTTAGCATCAGCCCTAGGATAGTGTTAGGATTAGGGTTAGGGTTAGCATCAGCCCTAGGATAGTGTTAGGGTTAGGGTTAGCATCAGCCCTAGGATAGTGTTAGGGTTAGGGTTAGGGTTAGCATCAGTCCCAGGATAGTGTTAGGGTTAGGGTTAGCATCAGTCCAAGGATAGTGTTAGGGTTAGGGTTAGGGTTAGCATCAGCCCTAGGATAGTGTTAGGGTTAGGGTTAGCATCAACCCTAGGATAGTGTTTGGGTTAGGGTTAGGGTTAGCATCAGCCCTAGGATAGTGTTAGGGTTAGGGTTAGCCTCAGCCCTAGGAGAGTGTTAGGGTTAGGGATAGGGTTAGCATCAGGCCTAGGATAGTGTTAGGGTGAGGGTTAGGGTTAGCATCACCCCTAGGATAGCGTTCGGGTTAGGGTTAGCATCAGCCCTAGGATAGTGTCAGGGTTAGTGTTAGGGTTATCATCAGGCCTAGGATAGTGTTAGGGTTAGGGTTAGCATCAGCTCTAGGATAGTATTAGGGTTACGGTTAGGGTTAGCATCAGCCCTAGGATAGTGTTAAGGTTAGGGTTATGGTTATCATCAGGCCTAGTATAGTGTGAGGTCTAGGGTTAGCATCAGACTTAGGATAGTGTTAGGGTTAGGGTTAGGGTTAGCATCAGCCCTAGGATAGTGTTAGGGTTAGGGTTAGCATCAGCCGTAAGATAGTGTTAGGGTTAGGTTTAGCCTCAGCCCTACGATAGTGTAGAGTTAGGGTGAGGGTTAGCATCAGCCCTAGGATAGTGTTAGGGTTAGGGTTAGGGTTAGCATCAGCCCTTGGAGAGTGTTAGGGTTAGGGTTAGGGTTAGCATCAGCCCTAGGATAGTGTTAGTGTTAGGGTTAGCATCAGCCCTAGGATAGTGTTAGGGTTAGGGTTAGCCTCAGCCCTAGGATAGTGTTAGGTTTAGGGTTAGGGTTAGCATCCGCCCTAGGATAGTGTTAGGGTTAGGGTTAGGGTTAGCATCAGCCCTAGGATAGTGTTAGGGTTAACATAAATCCTAGGATAGTGTTAGGGTTAGGGTTAGGGTTATCATCAGGCCTAGGATAGTGTTAGGGTTAGGGTTAGGGTTAGCATCAGTTCAAGGATAGTGTTAGGGTTAGCGTTAGGTTTTAGCATCTGCCCTAGGATAGTGTTAGGGTTAGGGTTAGGGTTAGCATCAGCCCAAGGATAGTGTTAGGGTTAGGGTTAGCATCAGCCCTAGGATAGTGTTAGGGTTAGGGTTAGGGTTAGCATCAGGCCCAGGATAGTGTTAGGGTTAGGGTTAGCATCAGCCCAAGGATAGTGTTAGGGTTAGGGTTAGGGTTAGCATCAGCCCTAGGATAGTGTTAGGGTTAGGGTTAGCATCAACCCTAGGATAGTGTTTGTGTTAGGGTTACGGTTAGCATCAGCCCTAGGGTAGTGTTAGGGTTAGGGTTACCCTCAGCCCTAGGAGAGTGTTAGGGTTACGGATAGGGTTAGCATCAGGCCTAGGATAGTGTTAGTGTTAGGGTTAGGGTAAGCATCAGCCCTAGGATAGTGTTAGGGTTAGTGTTAGCATCAGCCCTAGGATAGTGTCAGGGTTAGGGTTAGGGTTATCATCAGGCCTAGGATAGTTTTAGGGTTAGGGTTAGCATCAGCTCTAGGATAGTGTTAGGGTTATGGTTAGGGTTAGCATCAGACCTTGGATAGTGTTAATGTTAGGGTTAGGGTTATCATCAGGCCTAGGATAGTGTGAGGGCTAGGGTTAGCATCAGACTTAGGATAGTGTTAGGGTTAGGGTTAGCGTTAGCCTCAGCCCTAGGATAGTGTTAGGGTTAGGTTTAGCATCAGCCCTAGGATAGTGTTAGGGTTAGGGTTAGGGTTATCATCAGGCCTAGGATATTGTTAGGGTTAGGGTTATCATCAGCCCTAGGATAGTGTTAGGGATAGGGTTAGGGTTAGCATCAGCCCTAGGATAGTGTTAGGGTTAGGGTTAGGGTTAGCATCAGCCCTAGGATAGTATTAGGGTTAGGGTTAGGGTTAGCATCAGCCCTAGGATAGTGTTAGGATTAGGGTTAGGGATAGCATCAGCCCTAGGATAGTGTTAGGGTTAGGGTTAGGGTTAGCATCAGCCCTAGGATATTATTAGGGTTAGGGTTAGCATCAGCCCTAGAATAGTGTTAGGGTTAGGGTTAGGGTTAGCACCAGGCCTAGGATAGTGTTAGTGTTAGGGTTAGCATCAGCCTTAGGATAGTGTTAGGGTTAGGGTTAGGGTTAGCATCAGCCGTAGGATAGTGTTAGGGTTAGGGTTAGCCTCAGCCCTAGGATAGTGTTAGAGTTAGGGTTAGGGTTAGCATCAGCCCTAGGATAGTGTTAGGGTTAGGGTTAGGGTTAGCATCAGCCCTAGGATAGTATTAGGGTTATGGTTAGGGTTAGGGTT